>NC_057831.1:36000000-36300000 GCF_910594005.1 Cervus elaphus
CCTAGTGGCTCAGACAGTAAAGAATCTGCCTGCAGTGTGGTAGACCTGGGTTCAGTCCCTGGGTTGGGAAAATCCCCTGGAGGGGGATATGGCAACCCACTCCAGTATTCTTGCCTGGAGAATCCCATGGACAGAGGAGCCTGGTGGGGGGTCACAAAGACTTGGACATGGCTGAGAGACTAAGCAGAGGACAGCACAGGAAGTTACAAGTTTTTGGACATCCTTAGTTTTCTCTTCCGTTTATGGAAGAACTTGAAACTTTTTTAGCAGTGTCAAAATTCCAAGTAAATACTGGTTGTTGTTCAGTTGCTCAGTTGTGTCTGACTCTTTGTGACCCCATTGACTGCAGCATGCCAGGTTTCCCTGTCCTTCACCATCTCCTGGAGCTTGCTCAAACTCATATCCATAGTGTCAGTGATGCCATCCAACCATCTCATCCTCTGTCATCCCCTTCTCCTCCTGCCTTCGATCTTTCCCAGCATCAGGGTCTTTTCTAATGAGTTGACTCTTCGCTTCAGGTAACCAAAGTATTGGAGCTTCAGCTTCAGCATCAGTCCTTCCAATGAATATTCAGGATTGATTTCCTGTAGGACCGAGTGGTTTGATCTCCTTGCTGTCCACCCTTGGACTCTCTCAAGAGTCTTCTCCAACACCACAGTTCAAAAGCATCCATTTTTCACCATTCAGCCTTCCACATGGTCCAACCCTCACATCCATACATGACTACTGAAAAAAAACATACTTTTGACTAGGCGGACCTTTGTCGGCAAAGTAATGTTTCTGCTTTTTAATATGCTATCTAGGCTTGTCATAGCTTTTCTTTTAATTTCATGGTGCAGTCATCATCTGCAGTGATTCTGGAGCCCAAGGAAATAAAATCTCTCACTGTTTCCACTGTTTCCCCATCTATTTGCCATGAAGTGATGGGACCAGATGCCATCCATGATCTTAGTTTTTTAAATGTTGAATTTAAAGCCAGCTTTTCACTCTCCTCTTTCCCCTTTACTAAAAGACTCTTTAGTTCCTCATCACTTTCTTCCTTAAGTGAATACTGGGGTGCTCCAACCTTTGTTCTTGACTCTTTATTTGGATGAGTCTATCAGTTCTATAGCAAAGAAGTCCAAAATAAAACTTCTTGTGATTTTTTCTCAATTTCAGTATTTCCAGGGGCTCTTTTCAAATAAGGCCCCTTCCAAGATCCAGCTACAAAAGGCTATATCGAGAAATGTTCTTAAATGTTATTTCAATTCACTTCCTTCACTTTTCTTGATGGATTTCTTGCAACATTTCTAGACTAAGAACGCAATACCAAGAGTCACGTACATAACATAATAGACAGTGAATTATGCTGAATCCATCAGATGAATAGATAATTTCAGCTAACAACACTTGGTTAAAATATTTCCTGAAAAGCTGTTCCTTTTCTCAAAGTTAGAATAATGTGAAAAGTGTATATGGTTTATACTTGTTCTACTTTTCCTTCATGGCTTGAAATCTCCATTGACTGCCTCATTGTGACACATTATTTGCATTTTTCTCTCATTTCATTTAAAATGATCAAGTTGTCTTTCATGTTAATTAGCTTTAAACACGAAAAAATATCTCTGTGCGTGTAATACCCAACTCCAAATAGCCATTATTTCATTAGCTTCATGCTTTGGAGACATAATGGCTGCTTGTTACAGCACAGTGGAGCTGGTATAAATTAAATCTTAATGGGTCACTCATTTAAAAAGTAGTGTAAAATGTCCTGAAAACCAAGGTTCTTTAGCTAAACTTAATGATATCTTTCACCATAAAATTTTCCTAATGTTGCTCTTGTAGTTTAAACACACATCCATTTTAATCAGTTTCTAAATTCTTTACTCAGGAATATCTTAAGAAAAGAAATTAATGCTGATTAGATCTTCTGACAAAACAGACCTAAAGCATCAGTATTGATGTTTCTAACCAAATGCTGTGAGAACTGTACATATATTTTTGTGCATGGATCCTATATTTCCTAAGGAAATGACATGCAAAAAGCTGATGATGGCTACTGAAATATCAAATTTAATGATCTCATACATACAAGTGATTTTTAAAGCAAGTAATTCATTCATTTAATATTTTGATTCAGAAGTAACAATCTCAACTAGGTTAAAATGATTAATAAACTCCTCTAGACAAGAACTGCAGAAGGAAATGGCAACCCACTCCAGTATTCTTGCCTAGAGAATCCTGTAGACGGAGGAGCCTGGTGGGCTGTGTCCATAGGGTCGCACAGAGTCGGGCACAACTGAAGAGACAGCGGCAGCAGCAGACAAAAACTCTTCATGTTCAAAAACACTTCCAACATTTTTACTCCTGCTGGAAGATAAATGTGTGTGCATAATATTGACTCTATTTGACTATATATAGTTAGAAAGCCTTCCAGTTATAGAGCATACAGAAATCTAGTTATGATTTTTAAGTAAAAATTCTTCTATTAATTATTCAAAAAAATTATCTCAACACTTTTGTATGCCAGGCACTATACCAAATCCACTGAGAACAAATGTGAATAAGGTAGACATGTTCCCTGCTCTTATGGAGCTTGAAGATTAGTGCTACTGTTTTATTCCTAAAAATATAATGACTTTTTGTCAACTGCATGCTAGTTGGACTCACCTCATATTAATCAATTAGATTTTGTAGTACCTAATTGTTACTGTTTCAGCAACACAATAAAACAAACAGGAAATTTTAAACATTGTAGAAAAGTAAGTCACACATTACACATAAAATAATTATGTGATCAAGGTATTATGGATTTTACAGAATTTGCAATCATTGCAATTATGATATAATTCAGTCAAATATATTGTAAATTAGAAAACAGAAAAGTACCTGAGAGGATGCTAATTCTATGCTACAAACACCACCCCCCCCACCCCGCACCGCCAAATTAATTTCTATTTTGGGAAAAGAGATTAATCCTGATCCCAGAAGTTTCAAGATACCTTCTTTTCCTGGCAAATAGTGATATAAGTAAGTGGAGCAAGAAAAACTACCTCTTATACTCTACTACAACAGTGTGAAGTTCCTAACTTCCTATGATTATTTCTATAGAAAATTATATTCTTCAAATTAATTGAAAAGGGAATTTTGAGTAATTCATGAAAACTCCAAAAATCAGTTTTTCGTTGTGAGATTAATATTTTATACTGACATATTAAATACGTGGAAAAGAATTTTTCCACCTGAATAGTGAATTCAAGAATGAGCTAGAAACTGCTTGTTTTCTCCCAATTTTTAGTTCAGCCCACTCTTGCTATTCACCATTACTAAGTCAGTTAAGGATTTCTGCTGGTCATCAAGGAAACTATAATATAGAGAGGATTGAAAATGGTGATAATCTCACTTCCCATTAACCTGTGAACAAGAGAAAAACTGAATAGAAAAAGCACAAATGCAGTCACTGTCCCACTGGAGAAAACAGGTTTGAAATTATCCCACAAAGAGGCTCTTCAAAAGCAGGGCATGCTGTTTTACAATAGCTAAAAAGGAAAAGTGAGAATCTGAAGGATTCTCTGGAGGTCCTGGGATAAATGAGGAAAGAAATGGAACTTGAAGAATAGGATATACATTCATTACAAATGCAAGAGGAATTTTTTTTCTTTCTAATTTAAAAATTGGAAACACAAGCCTGAAATTCTGCCCATATTACCTTGCCTTTTTATACAATGTGGGACAATTTTATTTCATAGTACTATATAAGCAAACTTCACAAAGGTTTAATGAAAACAAATCTCAATAGTAGCCTTTCCATAGTTCACTGAAGAGTGTTGGAAAAATCCAGAACTATCACTCCATTTAAAATTATTAAATTAACTTAGATAATTTAGATAAAAGTTTTAATCTCCTATTTTCCAATTTTGAGGTTATAAAATGGAATAAAAATCGCTGACACAAAAGGAGGAGGAGAGGAAGACGAGAAGGGAAAAACAAAATTTGCTTACATTGGAATTTTAGCCTAGCTCATTCTTATCACTGAAAGATCCAAGTAAAAGGAGTAGCAATGAAATAGCAAAAACTAAGTATGAAAACTATTGATAGAAGGAAGAGATATCAAAATCAAGTTTCAATTATTTTATGATTTAGGTCAAAACAAATTCTGCATTGATAGTGTTTTAACACTAAATGCCCATAAAATATAAAATAGGACTACCTTGAATTCAATTAAATACACTATACATACTACTTTCTAATGGTCTAATGTTTCATACTGCTGATATCCATCTCTACTAAAACTGAGGTCCCTGAGGACCAAAGCATATATATTTCTGTGTATTTTTTCCCATCTTCCCAGCCCTCCCTCCACAGGTAACCAGCAGGAAACTAATGAATGTTCCAAAGACAAGAAGTAAAGACAGACAGGAATGAGACTGAATTTCTTAAAGATTGAATAAAAAGGTATCTTTTCTTCTTGAATTCCTTGCTTCTACTAAAAGAGTGATGGTATTCAGCACATGCCACCCCAAAGTCTGGCACCTTGGCATGTTGAACATTTTAAGCTGAAAGAATTTGAGAAAATAGCAAAAGCAGGAAGGTCACCCTGACATTTCTCCAACCCTTCTCCTCTGACATGTTGTAAAACGCTCCTGTGAGAGGTATCCTCCCCGTACTCAAGGAAAGGAGCATTCATATCTGGGAAGACAAGGGGACAACCAAGAAGAATCTGAACATCCCTTGCCAAGTTCCGCCCAGTATACTTCACATACCTCTTACTCCTTAGTCTATTCCTCCACGCTGCCCACCCTTCATCAAAGCTAACAAAATGATACTCAGGTTTTCTTTGGGTCTTTGTTTCCTCATGAGGGCTCCTGTGTCAAGTAAAAATTATTTTAATTAACTTGTATGCTTTTCTCCTCTTCCTCTGTCTTTGTCAGTTTAACTTTCAGACCCAGCCATTGGTATTAGGGGAGCAGAGGAAAACTTTTTTCTCCTCTGCAAGAGATATATGTTCATACCTCCCAAAATTGATTTTTTTCAAGTATCCTTCTTACTGAATAGTTTTACAACTAGAAAAGCCTTAAAGGTAGTTCTTAACAGAGCTATCAAGAAGGTTAAGGATTTAAAAGGAAAGTTCAAAATCCTCTGACAAATTTTCTTTAAAATGAAGATAGGAAAGGGAAATAGAACAAGGTAATGTCCTGAGGTTTTTTTCCTGGGATAAAAATGTTTCTTCCAAAAGTAGGTTCAATGTCCCACATAATTTTTAGCTACTAGTTTCAATTGCTATGTGGAAGACAAAGATGATGAGCTACCCCTCAGCTGCCTTGCCCCTCAATCCACGGTGCTCTGGGTCTCAGTGCTATCTGAATCTCCTTCCTGTTGACGGACATCCCTGCGGGGCTGTGAGCAGACAAGACAGCACTGTCTCAAACTCATGACTGAGTTCCTGTGCACATACTAAATCATTACTATTTAGTACTTAGTTTTCATTTTTTTTTTTTTTTTTTTTTTTTTTTTTTTTTTTTTTTTTTCATTTTTTAATAAAAAAAAAAAAAGTAGACATTTAGTGATTTTAAACCTAAACAGTCATGCAAATATGTATAGTGTTTCATTTATAAATTAATTTTACAGGTATTTTCTCATATGATCGGGCTTCCCTGGTAGCTCAGATGGTAAAGCGTCTGCCTGCAATGCAGGAGACCTGGGTTCGATCCCTGGATCGGGAAGATCCCCTGGAGAAGAACATGGCAACCCACTTTAGTACCCTTGCCTGGAAAATCCTGTGGAAGGAGGAGCCTAATAGGCTACAGTCCATGGGGTCACAAACAGTGGGACATGACTGAGCGACTTCTCTTTCTTTCTTTCTTTCTCATGTGATTGTGTATAAATCACTAAAGAAGACCTTCCAGTTATTATCTTCACTGGACAGAAATGGAACTCTGACTTAGAGAAGGCTTAACTTGTTGCAAAGAGCTGGACATGACTCAGCGACTGAGCATGCACACACACAACTCGTTATAAGTAAATGTTTTAACTGCAAGTGCATTCAATAATGCTTAGAAGAACGAATCATTCATCTCTTAGAGATTCCTTCTGTAAAATTCAAGGTGATCCTTTGATGGATGAGAACCCACATTTTAAGCCATATGTTATCTCCTACTTTTGCTATATTCAGTGATGTGAAGAAAAAGAATTCAATAATCTAACCAGAAATCCAATAATAGCAATGTCTACTGTAAAAGTTTTAATCTACTTAAGGTACAACTTAATTTTTGGTGTAACTACAAAAGTGAATAAGTCAAAAGAATTTAGTATGAACATTTGATATTCAATTTAAGATCAAACTATTATTAAGTGAGGACTTCCCTGGTGGTTCAGATGGTAAAGAATCAGCCTGCAATACAGGAGACCTGGGTTCGAACCCTGGATTGGGAAGATCCCCTGGAGGAGGGCATGGCAACCCACTCCAGTATTCTTGCCTGGAGAATCTCCTGGACAGAGGAGCCTGGAGGGATACAGTCCACGGGGGTCACAAAGAATCGGACATAACTGAGCACCTAAGTACACATTATTAAGTGACCACAGAAATACACTGTTAACACTCTTATCAGAAATTGCCTGTTATCCTCTAAGCTACATCCAGAACTTATACAATAGGTAATAAATTTCGTTTTAACAACAAACAATGTTTTTCATTGCTATGACAAATATTCTACTAGTAAGTGTCAAGGGGTGGAGAATCCTTGTTTGGGATGATAAGAAGGCCATCATCCTGAAAAAGAAATGGTCAACTACACTGGAAATTTTCCTTCTTCAATTTCCCTTTATAAATCCCAGTTCAGCACATCATTCCCTTACATCTTATTCCCTAGATAAAATGAGAATATTCCTATTATTCCTCCCTGCATCAACTATGACACATTACATAAACACATGCAGAAGTTTATGTTTCACATTTGTATTTCAAAAATAATGGTATTATTTGAAACGTGAATCCAGTGTTATTTAAACATATGTGTACAAACCTTGGAGTTCAGTCCTGAAGGTCCCATTGGGAATATTTTTCTCCCAAATGACACAAGGGCTTTGGGTCACAGATTGTTTTCCTTTGTTTTCCCTCCAGTCCTCATCAAGATCCAGCTACACCAGCAGGGAATGAAATCAGCAGGACGCCTGGCAGCCACTTTGAAGAGGCCACATCTTCACTAATGAGGCCCTGAGAGGAGACAGCCGCAGAGTCAGATGAAATTCTGCTAGGAATCTTTTGATGCTTCCAGGTACGTTTTCTGCTAGAATCAGATGAAAGTAAGGAAACACATAAGATCGTGAAGAATAATACAATAGGACTATCATAGCCAAGTGTAATCACAATGTGGAGACACAGATTTGGAACTGATTGAGCTTGATAGTTAGTACTCCAATGTTGTGACAGAGTTAACATTTTAAACTATGCTGGCCATTACTTGAATTTTCCAAAAAGTTGCCTTAAAAACCAAATGCAAATCACTTTCTGCCCTAAAGATGCATTATTACCAAGATGAAAATATTCCAACTGAAACAGAAAACTGGATGATCTGAAGTCCCACCAGAACACACAGAATGACAGAATGACTTCATGCTGATGAACGCCCTGAGGAGAGCCTATTGTGAGTATAGATACTGTGGTGGGAAGAGGCACACATTGGTTTGGAATGCTGCGAGGTAAGCACCCACCTGTGGGTAGAACACAGATCAGTGAGGACTAATACTGAATCATAGGTCTGCGGCCAGCCTGGGGTGGGGGGTGGTGATGAAGGTAATATAGAGCATCCCTTTACCGTTTTTAAATTTTGTTATTATATATCTATTCCATACTTTCAATTAAATAGAAATTCTAAACCAGATAGCTTTAAACTTCAAACCTTGAGTTCAGACAGTGTAAATGGGGGCAGGGATTTTCAGGGTTGTCTTCATGAGGGTTCAGACATGGGCACTCACTGGAGGACTGCTGGAGCTGACCAAGAGGCCACCTCACCTGCACAGCCTCTTGGGGAAGGTTTCATCACCTGACTGTGGAGAAGAGAGAACACTCGGATTTGTCCCGGCTTCACTGTCTAGTCAAAACCACATGGTGTTCTCTAAACGTCATCAGGATAGAACTCCTACAAGAAAAATAAAATAGATTTTACAGAGAAAATATTGTGATACACTGGGAACACAATGCTGAGTGGTTTGAGACCAACTAAGGTTCTCAGGGCCCTGATAAATATGTCTTTCCTGGAGCACTGCATATAGCCCCTTAAGAGGACCACATGGGTGTTTGAAATACTCAGAAATACCCTTCAAATATGACTTTTACCAAAGTCTTTGTACTATATAGGATATTACTGGAAAAATTGTAGAAAATGCAATGATGTCTAAGGATAAGATATTATTTCCACATTTGGATGGTTCCTCTACATTTGGATGTTTGTATAGGAAAATGTCTCCATTTATATGAAATGCATACTAAAGTAGTTGATGTGATAAGACTTCAAGTCAACAAGTTACTCTCAAATGGTTGAGGAAAATAAGCTCTTGGCACAAAACTTGCAACTTTTTGTGAGTTTGTAAGTTTAAAATTGCTTTAAAAATTATGTATATATAATTTTATATATATATTACTTATATATAGCATAAATATTAATTGTATATGTTTTTATTGTTTAGTTGCTAAGTCATGTCTGATTCTTTTGCAAGCCCATGGACTGTATCCCACCAGGCTCCTCTGTCCATGGGATTTCCCAGGCAAGAATACTGGAGTGGGTTGCCGTTTCTTTCTCCAGGGGATCTTCCTGACCGAAGAATGAAACCCGTGTCTACTGCACTGGCAGGCAGATTCTTTACCACTGAACCACTGGGAAGCCCACAGTACTCTCCATGACCTTGCCTAAAACTACCATTCTAGCATTTTTACCCATTATTTCCCTTCATAAATCCTGCACTCCAGTTAAACTAGCTTATCAGCTATATCCTAGCATAACAGCCTGCAGACTTCCCCACTAATGTGAATTTTGCCTTACCTCCACCCAAGAAGCTTTCCAAAAAACAAGAATCTAACTGTCAAAATCTACTCATCCTTGAAGGCATTTCCTAAATGACATCTCATTCATGAAATTTTCTATCAGAGTCTAGAGTAATACCTTATATACAGTTTGTGCTCAAAGTACATCTAGTGACAAGAGTTCAATCACTTAAGACTGGAACAGTTAAAGATAAGTTCACAGACATTGTACATGAGCTGGATCTTTCAAGGTCAGCAGAAGTAAGCAGTTCAAAGGTAGATAAAGATTTTTTTTCAATAAGCAAGAAAGACAGAGATCCAAAAAGAAGATATAAAAGTTTACTTGAAGGTAAATTTGGGACTGCAATTTAATGATCCATGGGAAAGAGTATAGAAGAAATTCAGATTATAGTCATTAGAAGTATAGACACCTAGCCCTGCTCTATTTAGGGACTAGCTAATAATCTAGACAACAGGGAACAACAGAGGATGAGATGGTTGGATGGCATCACCAACTCAATGGACATGAGTTTGAGCAAGCTCCAAGAGTTGGTGATGGACAGAGGGGCCTGGCCTGCTGAAGTCCATGGTGTTGCAAAGAGTCAGACATGACTGAATGACTGAATTGAATAATCTAGAAGGTAAATAAAACCAAAGAGAAATAAAGAGATTTTTCATATACAAGCAATTAAACAAAGCAAGACAAGATTCTTTTTAAGTATGGGGATTGTGTCCAGATTTTATTTTGTTCAGTTGCTTGAAGGGACAGAGTATTAGGTCACAGGCAAAGACAAGTGATTATCCTAAAACACTGCAATGGGAAGAACAGCCAACAAAGAATTAAATTTTCTGGCTGTATATTCCTTAAACCACTTTCCTGGGGGAACAAAATGCTCTATATTGAAAATACATTATTAGTCACAGTCATGAGAGGCCAAGCATGTACCTGCTAAAGAAACAAAGCATTCCTACTTTTCCCTGAATTTCCTGTATAATAAAACCTAAAAGGCAATGATGCATAATTCCTATGGACCTAGAATATTTCATCAAAGAACTACCAAGAACTCTGCAGACATTACTGACAACTACTTTAATATGAATTTCACATTTTAAGAAGACTTCCTCATGGAAAAAGGATATAAGTGATTTCAATTTTTGAAGAAAAATATTGGAGTAATGCCATTTTGTAAGAATCAGCTGTTTGGCAAATGAAGGTCTCACTCAGGAAACAAAAAGAAGCAATTTCATAATAAAACGAAGCTGCCAGCATGAAACAGCTGTCACTTCCCCCTTAACCCTGCACTCCTCTTCTCTGTGACAATCTAAGGAGCGCAGTATTTCCAGTAAGCGCTGGTTCACCTGTTCTTTTCAATACTTTCACTGCACTAAGAATTTCACTACAGTACCAAAGAAAGAAGTCTCACAAGAGCCTCACAAAGGAATACATTTTTGCAAAGATTTCCTGAGTAAAAGATACTGAAATTGATCCCAGTACGCCTGGAACGTCTCCATTCCTTTCTGCCACCCTCCTTTCCTGTTCGCAGCCTTTCCCACAGACTGGTCCCTTGTTTTCCTTACAAGACCGCTCTCTCACACAACAGTCTGAGATGAGAGTGACTTGAGTATAAGACTCTCAGATGCCTTCTGACCCTGAAGTTCTGTCATCTATGATTATGAAATGTTCAATTAGAATTAACCATAGCAAGTCTCCAGTCGCTTTAGCTTTTCATTTTTAAAACCTAAAATTAAAGTTAAACTCATGAGGCAAAAATAAATCATGTGTTCATTTTTTGCAAATTATCATTCCCTTGGAGTCCAAATGAGAGGACTCATTTGCACTCTAGGAATGAATAATAATAGCTTATAATGACATGATAATAAGCTTATGGGATCTAGGGCTCAGAATACATCAAGGTTTGTGAAACAGGGGTCAGCAATCCTAATAGGTGGGAGGCAGAGGATCTAATGAGAAATACAATGATTTCTGTCTTGCCTTTCCATTAATTTGTGGTTTGCTCTCTGTGATATTAATTGATCATGAGGTTTAAGAAATCTCTTCCAGATACATGCTCCTGTTCTCTTATCTCTTGATTTGGAGATCAGTTAGATGTTACAAAGACCAGGAAGAATAAAGTGCAGTGCAGTCTAAGTCGCTCAGTCGTGTCCAACTCTTTACCACCCCATGGACTATACAGTCCATGGAATTCTCCAGGCCAAAATACTGGAGTGGGTAACCTTTCCCTTCTCCAGGGGCTCTTCCCAACCCAGGGATCAAGCCTGGGTCTCCCACATCACAGGCAGATTCTTTACCAGCTGAGCCACAAGGGAAGCCCAAGAATACTGGAGTGGGTAGCCTATGCCTTCTCCAGCAGATCTCCCCGAATCAAACTGGGGTCTCCTGCATTGCAGGCGGATTCTTTACCAACTGAGCTATCAGGGAAACCCTACTGCATCTGAAATGTGTAAAGAACACCTAAACAAATATTCAGTCTATTTAGTCTATTTGAATGAGTACACTAAGCCTAAGAGATTAATAATTGTTGTTGGAAGGGTTGTATGGGGACACTCAGCAAGTTATAGTAAATCCCTATCAGCATAAAGCATTTCCTGAACCTAATTATGAATAGTAGAGTAGATACATTTCATATTTAAGAAGTTGATGATATCATCTCATCTTCCCAAATTCTTACATAAAAAAGGATAGGTCACTCTTTCATCAATAAATTAGAATATTTTAAAGACAGCCATGTCCAGAAAAACAAAACAAAACAAAAAATTCTTAAATCATGTGGCCTCTTTTTTGAAAAAAGAGAATATTAACTTGAAAGCAAATGTTAACACTTTAAATAACCAGTTAGAAACTGGTTAGCTGTTTGGTTGAAAATTAGCTGTTTGGTTAAAACAAGTTATATGTTCTATAAAACAATAATTGATTTCATTATATCTTTGAGAAAAAAAAAAAAAAAAAACTTCCAAATTGGTTCCTTGGTGCTTAGAGTTGAATATTAAGTAAGTAAGTTGAAGGGGAAAAAATAGCCTAAAATTCACAGAACTGTGCAGCATTAGATCAAAATTTGGGCTTCCCTGGTGGCATCAGACAGTAAAGAATCTGCTTGCAATGCAGGAGATCCGGGTTCCATCCCTGGTTCAGGAAGATGCCCTGGAGAAGGGAAAAGCTACCCACTCTAGTATTCTTGCCTGGAGAACTTCATGGACAGAGGAACCTGGCAAGCTACAGTACATGGAGTCGTAAAGTGTCGGACATGACTGAGTGACTAATACACACAGCACACAGCACACATCAAAATTAACTGCACATATAAAAATTAACAATTTTTAATTGTTCCAATTACTAGCAAGTTTTTATTTTTAGTTATTCCCAATGAAATTAGTTAAGACAGTAAATAATAGCATATTTGTAGCAAGTGTTTCAAAGTTAATGACAATTATTAAAGATAATTTTTATCACATGCCTTCTCTACAAAACCAGGAGACTGATGACTAAATAGGGACATTACCCACAGTTTAGCTGCCAGGAAGAATTATATGTGCTAATTAACAAAAGACCTTGGAGGAAAGTGGTCTCATTTACAATCTTGATAAAAAGAAGAGGAGAAAAGATACCACAGAGGAAAAGATTAACAGATTATTCTATGAACTATTATTTCTTTACTATAAAATATATCATAAATAAAGAGGAAAAACTAATAAAATATTTTCAGGAAAAGATGAAATTGAAAAGAAACATAAGGGAAAACTGGGAGACAAATAAATGAAAAAAAGAGATAGAAAATGAAAAATTTGAAAACCTGTTATACTTAATGAGTGCAAAATAAAAATAAGGTAATTATCTATGCTGGTAATGTGTATATAGAAACTAATAAATTTTTAGAAGTCATTTTTACTATGTGTTCCAAAAATTATATCAATGGTAGTATCCTTTGATACAGTAATCTCATCTGCAGTAATCTCATTTTCCTAAGGATAATCTAAAGGAAAGATTATCTATATTCATTGCAAATTTATTTATGGTAGCAAAAAAAAAAAAACTATATATTTATCAATAGGAAATAATTAACTACATTTTGGCCTATCAACTTGATGGAATAGTATTGGGCAATAATTGATATGCCATTTATGAGGATTCTGTTCAGTTGCTCAGCCGTGTCCGACTCCTTGTGACCCCATGGACTGCAACACACCAGGATTCCCTATCACCAACTCCCAGAGCTTACTCAAACTCATGTCCATAGAGTTAGTGATGCCATCCAACCATCTCATCCTCTGTCATCCCCTCCTCCTCCTGCCTTCAATCTTTCCCAGCATCAGGGTCTTTTCCAATGAATCGGTCTTTGCATCGGGTGGCCAAAGTATTGGAGTTTCAGCTTCACCATCAGTCCTCCCAATGAATATTCAGGACTGATTTCCTTTAGGACTGACTGGTTTGATCTCCCTGTAGTCCAAGGGACTCTCAAGAGTCTTCTGCAATACCACAATTCAAAAACATCAATTCTTTGGTGCTCAGCTTTCTTTATGTTGCTGCTGCTGCTAAGCCACGTCAGTCATGTCTGACTCTTCGTGACCCCATGGACTGTAGCCCACCAGGCTCCTCCATCCATGGGATTCTCCAGGAAAGAGTGCTGGAGTGGGTTGCCATTGCCTTCTCTGCAGCTTTCTTTATAGTCCAACTCTAGCTACATATCGTAAATATTAAGTGCAAATAGCTATTGAAAAAAACTGCATAGATGTAGAGAATAGAAATGTGGAAAAGGAAAAAAACTTTGAGAGAAAATATTGCTAATTTTGAACCTAATTTTTATCCACATTTTGTTATAACTTATTTGGGGAGAGAAATAGAGTAAAAGATTTCTCAGGGTTCTGTTGGGATTCAATAATCTCAAGATAGTTTAAATATAGCTCTTCAAGTTAAACCTATTTTGCCATTTATTTCAAAAACCATGTTCTTAAATTACATATGTGCTATGGGATTACATTCAATACTATATCTGGTCAGTGCTATCAATTCAGGTATGGAAGGTTTGATGAGATATTTCACTGAATTAATTGACAATGTTTTGGATTCTAAAACAAGAGACTGAAATTCAGCGTAGGCTGATGACAACAGAAAAGGCAATATAGACAGAACCAGAAATGTTCTAACTAGAAATCATTTCAAGGTGCTTAGTGAGGAGAAAGTGAAAGAGACGCAAGGACTCCCCTCAATATCCTTTATAATTTTATCCTGTATATATAACATCCTTTACAATTTTACCTGTATGATTATGTTAAAAATTGCTTCATGAATTTCATGAGAATGCTCAGTCTGTCTGCACAAATCCTTTGCTTGCTTTCATAAAGACCTAAGTTAATGATTTGTCTCTCTAGATATACATAAATATACATAAACCAAGCATTAGATCAGAGAGTCCAAAGCTAAGGACCTGCAGGCTAAAACTGACTTACAGATTTATGTCCAGGTGGACACAATGTTGACAAAGGTTTGAGTTGGAGTGTAGTATGGTAGAACAAATAGTCTGGGCCAATTCAAACATTTTTTGTCATTTGCCTGGATCCCAGAGGCATTTGAGCTTACACAGTTGACACCTATCAACAATGCCAACATCATCAAGTTAGAATATTTTTGCCTTACAATTGAGGGTGACTGAGAGCTGCTTCTCTCGCTGGGTAGCAAGTAGAAAAAGAGGGCCTCCCAGCTGCTTTCTCAGCTTACCAGAGGCTGACTGATTCCAACCTTGCACTGATTGTTTGACCCCAAGACAACAGCTCCAAAATATCTCAGGCCCTTGGGCTGAGGGAAGAAAGAGCAGGATTGAGGCCATCCTACTTCCCAAACTTCAGCAACCTCAATGCTTTCAGGAAATTAACATCAGTAGCTACAGCCCCACGCCTTGATGGTAAAATTGAGCTGGGGCCTATTCATAAGACTTTTTAGTCCACATTCATTTTCCCACTAGTTCTGGACCCAAACATCTGTATCTAACACAGGTTTCAACTGTGTAAACTTAAATGCCTCTGAGAAAGCAGCTGGAAGACCCTTATCCTCTTACTCTGCCTCCAACCGAGAGAAGCAGCTCTCAGCCACCCTTAATTGACTGTACGGCAAAAATATTCTAACATGATGATGTGGCATTATTGATAGTACAGGGAGAATCTTTTACTGCATTTAAAAAAAAGTACAATGATTGGAACATATTGCAATTAGCCATGAATTTCATTTAATAACTTTCACCTAAGAATCTCAGAGGTTGATAGCTATTAGATGGTTAACCTTTACCAAATGAGATATTTTTATTCTTAGAGCCTGCAAACCACATATAAAAAGCATAGCTGGAATTTTTTAAGATGTGAAAAAAAAAAGAAAAATAGAAATAAAATACATTGTTCTTTCAGGGGCTTTAAATCCGTCAAATAGGAAGAAACATTGCATTTAATTGATAAAGACATCAGTTGGGCATAGTCTATGAAAAAGCACGTTTTCTTCTGCTAGCAATTTTTTCACAGCTAGATTCAAGTAATATACGATGACTGCTTCTGTATAATAAAGAGCATTTGCTACTCAGGCATCTTTAACTTTTTGGCGCCATCTGCTGTTCAAATGAGAAAATGCTGCGGAATCATTCTGAACCCAGAGATAGTCTAGAAATTATTATATTTTTAATTTAAACACTACAGCCTTTTTTATTCTTTCCTTCAATATAAGCAGGCCTCCTTTTAAAAATTTAATAATATTTAAGTAATTTCTCTATCTATTATTGCATGCATGCATGTGCGTGCTCAGTCATGTTCAACTCTTTGTGACCCCCATGGACTGTAGCCCACCAGGCTCCTCTGTCCATGGGACTTTTTCAGCAAGAATACTGAAGTGGGTTGCCATTTCCTCCTCCAGGGGATCTTCCCAACCCAGGGATCGAACTTGTGTCTCCTGCACTGGCAGGCAGATTCTTTACCACTGAACCACCTGGGAATCCTGTATTACTGCATAGAAACATAGAAATATCTCTCTGTGCTGACAAATCCCAACTTAATTCTCTGGTAGATAGTTAAAAAATATCAATTTAAAGACTTTGCTAAACTTCTGTTTAAATATTAGGAAAAATATTAAAGTAAATATTTAAAAGCATTCTCTTATTTCTAAGGGCTCAATTAAATATTATTATTTAAATGTCATGTATTTAATTAAATAAAGTATTATTAAAATTAATATTATAACTCCTGGTGGCTCAGCAATTAAAGAATCTGCCTGCGATGCAGGAAAGGTGGGTTCAATCTCTGGGTCTGGAAGATTTTCTTCTCTGTCTTGGAGAAGAAAATGGCAGCCCACTCCAGTATTCTTTCCTGGGAAATCCCATGGACACCAGAGCCCGGCAGGCTACAGGCCATGGGGTCGCAAAAGAGTCAGACATGACTTAGCAACTAAAACCACCACCCAATATTTACAGTAGAATTTGACTTTTAAAGGAAATAAAAACTCCAAATCTGTCAACTTGACTTGTCATTTCTCTAGCTATAAAAATAGAAGAATTATCTGGTATGTACAGCATCATTTACACTCCTAAATTATGCACAACCTGTTCACAACAGGTGGTTTGCAAGACTCAAACTATATCACAGCTCATGATTATAACCAGGATATTCTTTCAGAGATATTTGGTAATTCAACAACAAAGTAAATAATTTTGTATTGAGTATATATCACAGTAATATGCTAGATGCTTTCACCAATGGAACACGTGAGGAAATGGTATGCAGTCCCATGCTCAGTCACTTCAGTCCTGTCTGACTCTTTGCTACTCCATGGCTGTAGCCCATCAGGCTCCTCTGTCCATGGGATTCTCCAGGAAAGAATACTGGAATGGGTTACCATGCCCTCTTCCAGGGGATCTTCCTGACCCAGGGATCAAACCCGCATCTTCGCATTGCAGGTGGATTCTTTACCACTGAGCCACCAGGGAAGCCGATGAAATGGTACAGCTCCCAAAGAAAACCTCAAAATACGGGAGCCCCGTGTTCCATAGAAGGAGCTATTCTCACCCACTCTGGTAAGCAATGAGAAGATATATCTCTCGTTGGCTATGGTTCTCTAGGTCACAAAAAAAAGAAAATACTGTTTTTTTCAACCTGCTTATTGTATTCCAGTAGACAGATACCTATTTAAAGTTGATTATAGTATAAAAACTAGATATGATAGAAGTAAACAAGCCTAGAGTTTCACATAATGTTATATGAACAGATTTAAATTATTGAGCAATTCCTTCCCCATTGTGATTTCCTCTCCAGTTCTCAGTATCTTTTTTTAAATTAATGACCTCAAGGCCCAATAATCTGCATGAAAAAATAACCCATGTTGATTAATCATTTTAATTATGCTATTATCTTTATAATATACTAATTTAATAATTACATATTAAATTATGAGTTAATTATCCTGCAGATATTTATTGGCAAGGCTGGCTCACCCTGTGAAAAATAAAATACAGACTATTTCTCAAGAGTTTACAGCCTGGAAAAGGGATGCATCAACATTCAATCAGAAGGCCCTAAGTGACCAAACGAGATCTATAGAAATGAGATTAGGATTGGCTCAGACAACAAAAAATCTGCCTGCAATGCAGGAGACCCAGGTTTGATCCCCTGGAGAAGGGAATGGCAACCCACTCCATTCTCGCCTGGAGAATTCTATGGACAGAGAAACCTGGCGGGATACTGTCCATTGGGTTGCAAAGAGCTGGACACGGTTGAGCGACTCACACTTTCACTTTCACTTCACTTCAGGAGTACTTCCAGCTGAAGGAATCAGGGGGAGATGTATAGACAAAGTGATCCATGTGACCAAATAAGAGGAGTATGTGTGTTTTCCAAGTGCTGGTGTGGATGGTATAAGTAAGAAGGAATTCAAGAGCCTGGAGCATCATCACTGAGACAGGAAGGGCTAGACAAAGGTCTGACATTGAGCAGCCCTGGATGTCTACATTGGCTGATAAAGGAATAACAAGAAACAGAGGCTGAGACAACTCACAAAAGACCCTGACTTGCAAACTGAAAGGTATGAGATACTTACCAGGAATGCTGAGTGCCTTACCCTAGTGCCCTAGATCATGGAAGAGAAATATCTTCAACTCCTGAGTTTCAAGTCAATTTCCTTTTAGTTGCATCTCAATGCTATTATGCCAGGCTGGGTTTTCCCAGCTTCATTCTTCTTATACTTTTAAATTCTTCCTGATCTAAGACTATGGTTTTTTGGCAAGTTGCCATAGATCTTCCACACAGATTAGTCTATACTTTCCATTCTGAAAAAATCTTTGTTTCTCCCACTTCCTGTTAAAATTACAAATTACAATCACCATCTTTCCCTGGGAAATTACTTTTATGCTGTAAATTTTTAAATACTTTACATTTTCCTCTCTAAATACATTTTATCATAGTCAGCCCTAGAATGTCCCTTACCACATCTGGTAAGTAAAAGCATAGTCCAGGAACATGCCATCATCTCCTCTGACCACAGAAGGTAGGAAAGTAATAGCCTAGAAAAAGGCAGAGATACAGGAGGAAACCTCACCCAACTTATTTACCTTCATCCACCTTCCAAAAAACAAAAACCTTGCTTTACTTTATCTTAAAGTCTGAAATTTTCTGACCTGTCAATTAAATATATAAACAGCATGTTTGAAATGCCTAATATATAAGTACAAATATATTCAGAGATAATTAAATTCAGTTGACAACTCAACTGAAAATCATAAATACATACACATTGAGATTCTGCCTAGAATTTAATTTTCATCCTAATTCTAGAAGTAACAAAACATTTTTCTACTACATCAAGTTTGAGGTTCTCAATTCTACCCTAGACAAGTGAGATTTTGAGTTTCCATTCCATGAGTCATAGTTTCTTTTTAATCAATTATCACTTTCTACTAACCTCAGCATATTGGTAAAATTAAAACAACATCCTTTCTTTTATCTAGTGGCTCAAATGGTAAAGAATCCACTTGCAATGTGGTAGACCTCAGTTCAATCCCTGGGTTGGGGATATCCCCTGAGAAGAGAATGGCTACCCACTTCAATATCCTGGCCTGGAGAACTCCATGGACAGAGGAACCTGGTGGGCTACAGTCCATGGGGTCGCAAAGAGTCAGACAAGACTGAGCAACTTTCACTCACTAACCTCAGCATATTGGTAAAATTAAAACATCATCCTTTATTTTTCATTTGTAATTTCAGTCTAACTTCACACAACCTATAGAAGAAAAATGGGACAAATTCAAATGACAGAAAGAATTATAAAGATAATTTACACTTCTATACTAATTTTTAAATGTCTGCATGAATCAAGCAGCTTAACTTCAGCTCTGTACAAATCTGTGGTAAGTAGATGAAATGGCTATAAGGAAGCCACAGTCCTCTCTACAGTCAAATTGTATTCTCCATAAGCATACACGCTCTAAGATGGTTTTCCCCACAGGCATGATTGTTCCTTAGATAAGGCTGTCAGGACTGCCATCTACTGACAGAGCAGCTGCACCTTAATGTGATAATTTAAGGATGACCATGTACTTCATCCAGATTAGGCCACCGTTGAGAGTAAAAACTATATATCTTTTTCATATTGTTCTCAAAACTCTACAAACGTTTTTTTCTAAAAATAAAAACTACGTATCTGTATAATCTAAGATAAAAAAATTAAAACTTCATATTCATTATCTACACATTAAAAGATATGATCACATAGTATAGATTTAAACACATAATCTGTGACCAGACTGGAACCAAGATGGCGGAATAGAAGAACTCACTACCTCCTACAAACACATTAAAAATATACCTACATATTGAACAATTTTCACTGAAAACTAACAGGAGACAAGCAAAAAGAATCCTGTACAGTCAAGGCTGTAAGAAAGACCCACACAGATCAGGTAGGAAGGGAAGAGAAACGATCAGGTCGGAACCTGGCCCCCTGGGAAGGGACAAACTCAGAGGAAGAGATCACACAGATGGAGATCTGCCCTGGGGAGTGGGAAGTTCAAGCCGCATACTGGGTGCCCCAGTCCTGGGTTCTGACAAAGGGAACACAAGCCCTCTCGGCCGGTTGGGGGGCTGGTGGGACTAATAGGAGAGCTGAGGCAAGCCTGGACTCAGCTCATGAGATGCACAGGAATGCTCTCTTTCTCCTAAAGCAGGGCAGAGAGGGCAGACTGAAACCATGAAGGCGGCTGACTGATTTTCCAGGACCACCACAGCATATGCCCCAACCAAGCAAATGCTCCAGCACTTCTTGTCTCATGTTGCAGCTCCACATGACAGCAAGGGCTGCCACAAGAGAGGAAAAGTCTCGCCTCTGAAACACTAAAGAGGCTCATACCCGATGTGAGGTCTGAGCAGGGAGGGGGCAGCCATTACTCTGGGGAGCATCAGAGGCAGAATGGATCTCCAACAGTGGCCAGACCACCACAGCCCGTGCACCAGCCCCCACTGAATACCCACACCAGCCCCTCTTGCTCCAGCACTGCTCTGGGGCAAAGCCTCATATAAATGAAGCTGAATCAGCTCGGTCCTGAACCAAGGGCTTCTTCTCCAGCAACTTAGGACCTGATTCTGGCCCCAGTGGGGTAGTGATGGCCACTGAACAGAGGGGAAGCCCTGTCTCATGCCTGGCTCTGCCTCAGCCCCTCATCCTACCACGGTGACAGCTGCCAGCATACCTGAGGAAGGGCGTGACTTGTGTTCACTGCAAATCCAGCTCTCTCACCAAAGTCACTGGGCACATGCAGACTCTAGAGGAATGCTCCGACAGAAGGACACCTTATCAACATCGACATAGGTGACTGCTTCACCTCATTTCATAGAGACAAAAAGAAAAGTAAAATGAGGAGACAGAGGAAT
Organism: Cervus elaphus; assembly: GCF_910594005.1. NCBI lineage: Eukaryota > Metazoa > Chordata > Mammalia > Artiodactyla > Cervidae > Cervus > Cervus elaphus. The sequence continues at coordinate 36,020,903 of NC_057831.1, forward strand.
TTGTCTCAATGGAAAGCATAAGAGAACCCCTTGGGAAAAAAACTAATAAAAAAGAAACAATTCACCAGATAGAGTTCAAAGCATTAGTAATGAGAATGCTAACTGAATTAGGGGAAACGATAGATGAACACACTGAGATTTTTAACAAGAGACTAGAAAATATAATATAGAACCAGTTAGAACTGTTTCAGAACTCTTTGCAGCAATTTTTGAGTGTGGAGTTTCACCTGTCATCTAGTTTTATTGAGGAAAAAATTTGTGTTTAATTTTATCTTTCTTATGTACTTTTATGAGTTCTTAGAGAAGGAGAAATAATGACTATATGCTTCCAATTTTAAACTGAAAGTCCTTTTTAAAAAACATTTTATTCAACTCAATGTATTTCTATAAATCAAGTCAAATCCTTTGTAGACTGACAATATAAATGTATAAACACAATTATTTTGATATACAGTTACAAAGTTTTTTTTAAAAAACAGCACTCAGTTCCTTTGATCAAAATACAGGTTGATTTTTTTTTTAATTATCTGTTTTAAGGCTTTGTCCTTTTAAAATTAAGTTGCACTACAACAATGTAGATTTAGGCACAAGCTTTTGCATCAATTTCAAAAAGTTCAGAGAACTCATCAGGACTCCTAATGCTTGCATGACCTATTTTGAGATTAAGAAGGAAGCTGAATGTGAGAGTCTTATATTCACAGTACAAAATCATTTAGGATAAAGAAGAAAAACTTGCCTTTGATGTTACCACCAAAGCGTGCAAATTAAAATACCAAACAAGACAGGAACTATTTTAATAATTCATCACAAATATTATATAAATGGTTATTTATTTTTAAATCATCATGGTATATATGATTCAACCTAAAATATTTCTATTTCCAAACAGGAATATGAATGAGCTCAGCGAGTACACACTCAACACAGTTTTAAACAGATGATTGACTTACCTTTAAAATCTTTGGTTAATGTAGCAAGTCAATTGCAATTAAATTTCTTTATAGATAAAAGCTTAGCCAGAATATACAGACTGTACAGTAATGTCATGGAAAATAAAAATTAGATACAAAATCTAAAAGGATGTTAAAATGGCACTTCATCTGCTTTAGTTTTACATCAGGCCCAAAGGGAAAACAGAGTCACTGACGCCACCTGCCCTCCATTTCAAACCATCTTGTTAAATGATTTATACCAGGTATGCAAAGGAGGCAGTCCAAAATATTTTTGCATTTGTTGGTTTATTATCTAATTTAGAGATATGTAAGTAGTTGGAAAACCTAATAAATGTGATAATTTCTTTAGCACAAGTTATCCAAATACAGTGGCAGTTTACCTATCCCCCACTCTTGAGGTAGGGAGGAAAAGTGCCTCTTCCTCACTTCAAAGCTACTGAATGAATGCTGGGAGAACTGAATGTTTGTCTACTAAAGTTTGGAGAATATAAACATCTGATATTTGACTCCCACCTGAGAAATTCCAAAGGAAAAGTCTGAACCTGAGTCCACAGAGTAAAGAAAGAAGTCTATGCCTTCCATAACTGGTAAGTCAGATGCAGCTTTTGGCGAAAGGAGCCACACGGGGATCATTTAAGGGGAACATCATCTTCAAGAAGGTTTACTGTTGGGAACAAGGAGCCTTTAGCAGGAAGAGAGCAAAGATACTGTTCAAAGAAGAAGTAGCTGGGAGACCAGGGGAACATAGGGAGCAGCTGCAGGAGGAATATTGCTCACAGTGTAAGAGCTGAATTTGGTGTGTTCATTCTCCTTCAAATGGAGACTACCTAAGAAACCCACAAAAATATTTTAGGAGAAAAAGAATGGACTTTGGGAATCTGCCATACTCAGAGGGCAGCAAACATCAAGTTACATCTGCCTCTGCCAACTAGGATTTTTTTTTTTTTCATGCCTCCTTTGCTTTCTCCAGAACCAACTCAGGATGTTAGAGCTGGCAGCCTACTGGGGAAGTGATATTGAGAAGGACTGGAACAAGTGGGGAAGTGGCCACACTCTCTTCCTCTCCTCTGACACTTAATTTTATGTGTCAGTTTGGCTGGACCAAGGGATGCCCAGGTAGCTGGTACACATTGCTTCAGGCTGCATCTGTGAGGCTGTTTCGAAAAGAGATTATTGGCATTTGAATCAGATTGAGTGAAGGTCACCTTTACCAATGCAGGGGGCATCAACCATCTGTTAAAGGCCTGAATCATAGAGCAAAAAGTCAGAGGAGGGGCAAGAGGAGAAAGGGGTGATATAGGACGAGATGGTTGGATGGCATCACCAACTCAATGGACATGAGTTTCAATATACTCAGGGAGGGGCAGGGGGAAGGGGGCCGTGTGGTTAGGTCATTTCAGTTTCTCCCAATTTTATAGTTGTCAAGGTAACATTGATATTGAATCTTAATTTCAGCCATAAACCACAGAGAAATGACACTGTATATTTAGGGTCTAACCAGTATTTTAGAATGTCTGGAATGCAGAGCACAGAAAGAGAAAGGTCTGAAGAGAGTGGAAAAATAAGCAGGGACCAGAATCATGAGTCTCAAATGCCCTGCTACAAAGCTTTTTCCTCTAAGAGCAAAGGGTAAGCATTAAAGATTCTTAAAAAGAGTAACATCATGAGATTTGATTTTTGTTTAGGAGTCTCTCTAGCTATAATTAAGTCAACGTTTGGGAGAAGGGCATGGCCAGAAGTCGGCAGACAAATTAGAAGGCTGTTGGAGTACCTAATAGAGTAAAATGTGCCAGAAGTACCAAAAATAATTTTAGGAATAGAAAGACATATATGGATGGATCTCAGATACTTAAGCAGAAGGAAGAATTAAGCTTTCTGGATTTAGAAATTAGATAAATGATATGTCTTTAACTATATTTTTAAAAAATAGGCACAATTTAGAAATGGAAACGTTCTATTCACAAAATTATGATAAATTAATCATACAGTAGGAAGATTAGAGTCATGTGTATATATTTAAATGGTAGATTTTTCCCACTTCCTGTGTTTATTGATTGTTAAAATATAACAGTAGACTCAATATCTAGGTAATATGAATCAATCAATAAACTTTCAACATATCCACTAGATAGTAAAGATAGTACTAAAGACAGTACTCCCAAAGAATTTTTACTAGTTGAGCATCTTGAGACCAAATTTATTAAAAAGCAAAACAAAACTGGTAGCACATTGTGGTATTTGCTATTTGCTAAGTAGAACTATATGCCAGGAAAATGGTAAAGACATTTAAATAAAAAATGTGAGACAAAAGAAGTAATAAACAGTGAAGTTAATGCTTTCTCTAAAGGTTTTGCTTATAGGTACAATGCACAATCTTCTTTTTGAACATGCTTGAGATCAAAAGAGCACCCCTCTGACGATTAAACAAAAGACCCAATTAGTTGTGATGTTTCCATCAATGCTTCCTCTTTCTTTTTACTTCATCCTGTAGGGCTGAAATCTATGCAAAATACAGAAAAGAATGAAAACAGGCTGACAAAGATATCTTTAATTGCTTATGCCTTCCTCGCTGTTTTTCTTCAATACTGATTTTTTCAGTTAACAAACTCACGTTTAGTCTACTTCTCCCACTTTTCAACAACCTTTTTATATCCCTTTAATTATCAGCAACAGACTTCCTAAGTTTAAAATGTTCAAAATATATGTTTACTTTGGATAGAATCTTAAAAACACAAATGATAAAAAAAAGTCATCTTTTTACTTAGAAGTTCTGCTTCTAGAAATTTATGTTAGTAACAAAGTGAAGAAATTATGATTATGCATGCCTAGAATGCTGCTCTTTGAGTTTTTTGTTTTTCTTTTGAACTTTTTATTTGTATTGGGCTAAGACTGCCAAAGAATTGATGCCTTCAAACTATTGTGCTGGAGAAGACTCTTGAGAGTCCTTTGGACTACAAGGAGAGTCCTTTGGACTACAAGGAGATCCCTTTGGACTACAAGGAGATCAAACCAGTCAATCTTAAAGAAATCAACCCTGAATATTCATTGAAAGGACTGATGCTGAAGCTGAAGGTCCAATAGTTTGGCCACCTGAAATAAAGAGCCAACTCACTGGAATAGACTCTGATGCTGGGAAAGATTGAAGGCAGAAGGAGAAGAAGGTGACAGAGGATGAGACGGTTGGAAGGCATCACTGATGCATCACATGAATTTGGGCAAACCCCAGGAGATGGTGGGAGATAGGGAGGCCTGCCCTGCTGCAGTCCACAAGGTCATGAAAAGTTGGACAGAACTTGGTGAATGAACAACAATAGCCAATTTACAACTCTGTGATATTTTTGGGTGAATAGCAAAGGGAATCAGCCAAACATATATATGGATCCATTCTCCCCCAAACTCCCCTCCAACCCAGGCTGCTACATAACATTGGGTTCTCTTTGAGTTTTAACAGTGGAAACATAGTCATCACCAACATTTATGTCAAAAATAGTTTGGTTATATAATAATAGCATAAGTATGCAATAGAATATTATGCCATCATTAAAAAATTATAAAGTAAAACAAAGTATTATTAAAAAATACTTAGACCATATATTATTACATTGAAAATCATCTAATAGGAGAGTATTATGACATGTATTCCTATCTATATGCGTAAGGAATTCAGAAATAAATTACCCAACAGGTTGATAGTAGTAATACTAAAGGATATGGCATTATATATTTCTTTCACTTCCTCTCTACCATCTGAAGTTGTAGAATGACAATATGTTATTTGAAAAATAAAATATATCATGAAAGGACTCTCACTGTTGTCTTACGAGGTGCTTTTTAGACAACACTTCTTTAGACAGAGAAAATCATATAAGGCCATATGATATAAAAACTCCTTCTTCTATGGTTGTATCTTGATTACCACTACTGAATGCCTCCCATCCCCCAGCAACTAGAATGAGAACAGATACACTAGCCATTTCAACTCATGACCACTTAAGGTTCATTTTTCTAGCTTCGAATAATGTCCAATTATACAAAGGTATCTTGCCATTTGAGAAAAACCATCAAATAAGGCTTTACTATTTTTATTAAGGTAAAACATTCTTTCTGTCACCCAAATTCAAAATTAGAGAGTCATCTTTAATTTCTTCTTTGCTTATTACATCAAATCTCTAACAAAACTACCCATATTCTCCCTTTCATTTCTATTCTTTACAACAGGAGTCAGCAAGCTGTTTCTATAAAAGACCAGGTAGTAAACATCTTAGCACAACATGTTTAGATCTTAAATACACTTTGCTAAGTGAAAGAAGCCAGACATAAAAAGGCTCGTTTTGCACAATTCAATTTATATACCAGTCTGGAAAAGGCAAAACTGAAGTGACAGAAAGCAGATTTGTGGTTGCCAGGGATAAAGGCATAAACAGAAGAGCTGATCATAAACAAGCAACACGAGGAAACTGGGGGCAGGGGGGAGAAAAACCTCCAGACAAAATGTGGTGGTAAATACATAAGCCATTGCATTTGTCAAAACTCAGACCTGAGCATCACAGTCAATTTTACTGCATGTTAACTTTTAAAAGTCAGACCAAACAAGATGTGGGAAGGGATGCAGGCTGTGACAAATCTAGTTGTATTTCAAAGGAATTACATAATTACAAAAAGTTGCTGACCAAGTAATTTTGGTAAGCAGTTATTATATTGTATACTTCAACATTAAACACACACAAAAATGTACATTAACACTATGCTTTAACTTAGGACTTTAGCAAAGTTTTTCAATAAAGACTTGCTAGTAAATATGTTAGGCTTTACAAGCAATAGTCTCTGTCATAACAACTTAACCATGCAGTTGGAACACAGAAGCAGCCACAGACAATACATAAACAAATGACCACAGCTGTGTTTCAATAAAGCTTTATTTATTAAACAGGTGCTCAGTTGGACTTGGCCTGTGAGCTGTACTTGGCCAGTCTCTGCTAAAGCTGGTAAATTGGGTCTTCACAAGGGTGCAACTTAGCGACTCTGAAAGTACTTTATTTTTATATTAATGTTGAACTAATAAATAAATATATTGTAGAAACTGAGATTTGGGTTTCTCACCATCAAAAGAAGAAGTTACAAATAAGGAAAGAGGAAATGCTAGAATGAATCATGTGGAACTGGATTGGACATGGGAGTAGTCAATAGATTCATGATTTTTTAATATCTACAAATATAGATAGAAATTGAGATATGTTTACAGGCATGAGTTAGGGAATATACATGTATTACCCAATTCTATTCATTAAGATGTGCTAGAAGTGTCACCCCAGAAGCAATGAGTGTGGATTTCTACTTATCATTCTTTAATAAAAGGAACCAGGGCTCCTTATAAAATTGGTTGACACCAGAGCTGGGGCAGGGAAAATATTGGATTATCTTGGAACAGTTTCTGATGCCAGAAAGTAAGGAATTGATTAAAATTAAATAATAAAAGATCAAGACATAATGAAGGGGCATAAATGAAAAGCTCCCAAAGTCAATATGAGAACATTTTCAAAAATAAAATAAGTAACAAAGATACTGTATTATAACCCAAGAAAGAAATAAATATCCACATGGATATAAACACCCCCAAAACGAATAGATAAATAAATGGGGGAAAGAAACTAGTCTTCTTTACAAAAAATTTATAATCAAAGATGTAGAAGGAATGAGGAGAATCACCATTATAGTACCACACCAATAATGCCAACAATAACTGTCTCAGACACAACAGGTTAAAACCTACCACACTGGTTCATAATACTTATGTAATTGAAATTATAGTTAAGATACTACCTTATAGGTAAGATATTTTTTCTAAGTGCAATCCATTTGCTATTTTGGGTTTAGGGTAAAAGAATATATGACAACTGTCTTTAGGGTCTGGTTCTGAAGAAATTATACAGATACAGGAACTTAGGTAACAGCCTGTTCCCCCTGGTATAGATTAGTGGAGTACCTAGCCTCTGTGAGGAGCCCACTGTTTGACTTGACATCCACCTCAGCACAGAAGCGGGAACAACATTACCTCAGGGAGGCTCTCAACTAGGTAAACCTAAATAAAACCCAGATCTCCATGTGCTACATCCATGGATCCAGAGTGTCCACATAACCCAAGATAAAGAGTATGAGAGGACCAATAGGCTGACGAAGGCCTGGGGGTCATGTGGAAATATTTCAGGATTTCCACACTGCAGGCAAATGACTGGAACCATTGACTTCAGAGCAGGTGCCAGCACAATGTCTCAAAAACACCACACTGAAGTGGTCACATGCCAGTGGATACCAGTCAGGGGCTAGATAAGATTCCACACTTCAGAGAAAATCAGCAAGGATTCACATAATGCAATATGCCTCCATAAGGTTCCCACAAGGTCACTTCATCCTCTTAAAAACCCAGAAATTATCTGGAATTAGAGCAGGGGCGAGAAGATAAAAAATGAAAGACTAAAAACTTTTACGAAAAAGCATGAAACAAGTCAAAGAGGTTATTTACGCCGGAAGAGAGGGAGGGAGGATCATTATATTCTAAAGTGAGCTTTTTTTTTAAAAATAAATACACCTTTAAAGGGACTAACTGTATGAAATCATGGAAAATATGAAATTGCATTGATTTTTAAAATTTATTTATTTTAATTGGAGGCTAATTACTTTACAATATTGTAGTGGTTTTGCCACACATTGACATGAATCAGCCATGGGTGTACATGTGCTCCCCATCCTGAACCCCCCTCCCACCTCCCTCCCCACCCCATCCCTCATGCACCCTGTCTCATGCATCGAAACTAGACTGGCGATCTGTTTTACATATGATAATACACATGTTTCAATGCTATTCTCTCAAACCATCCCACCCTCGCCTTCTCCCACAGAGTCCAAAAGACAGTTCTATACATCTGTGTCTCTTTTGCTGTCTCACCTATAGGGTTATTGTTACCATCTTTCTAAATTCTATATATATGCATTAGTATACTGTATTGGTTTTTTTTTTTTTCTGGCTTACTTCACTCTGTATAATAGGCTCCAGTTTCATCCACCTCATTAGAACTGATTCAAATGCATTCTTTTTAATGGCTGAGTAATATTCCATGGTGTATATGTACCACAGCTTCCTTATCCATTCGTCTGCTGATGGGCATCTAGGTTGCTTCCATGTCCTGGCTATTATAAACAGTGCTGCGATGAACATTGGGGTGCACGTGTCTCTTTCAGATCTGGTTTCCTAGGTGTGTATGCCCAGGAGTGGGATTGCTGGGTCATATGGCAGTTCTATTTCCAGTTTTTTAAGGAATCTCCACACTGTTCTCCGTAGCAGCTGTACTAGTTTGCATTCCCACCAACAGTGTAAGAGGGTTCCCTTTTCTCCACACCCTCTCCAGCATTTATTGCTTGTAGACTTTTGGATAGCAGCCATTCTGACTGGCGTGTAATGGTACCTCCTTGTGATTTTGATTTGCATTTCTCTGATAATGAGTGATGTTGAGCATCTTTCATTGTTTGTTAGACATCTGTATGTCTTCTTTGGAGAAATGTCTGTTTAGATCTTTGGCCCATTTTTTGATTGGGTTGTTTATTTTTCTGGAATTGAGCTTCAGGAGTTGCTTATATATTTTTGAGGTTAATCCTTTGTCTGTTTCTTCCTTTGCTATTATTTTCTCCCATTCTGAAGGCTGTCTTTTCACCTTGCTTATAGTTTCCTTTGTTGTGCAAAAGCTTTTAAGTTTAATTAGGTCCCATTTGTTTATTTTTGCTTTTATTTCCAATATTCTGGGAGGTGGGTCATAGAGGATCCTGCTGTGATTTCTGTCAGAGAGTGTTTTGCCCATGTTTTCCTCTAGGAGTTTTATAGTTTCTGGTCTTATGTTTAGATCTTTAATCCATTTTGAGTTTATTTTTCTTTATAGAGTTAGAAATTTCAATGTTAACTTATTGAATACATACAGATGTGTAATGATTCTTTTTTGAAACTGAATTGTTGGCCTCTCCATGCAGCTGGTGGAATTTTCAGCAAGGACTGAAAGCAGTGAAAGCCTAGAGTCCTAACCACTAGACAGCCAAGGAATTTCAAAAGTGGGATATTTTGTAGAAAATAAAAATTTGCATTTTATTTGCACTCCAGTGTTCTTGCCTGGAGAATCCCAGGGATGGGGGAGCCTGGTGGGCTGCTGTCTATGGGGTTGCACAGAGTCGGACACGACTGAAGCGACTTAGCAGCAGCAGCAGCAGCAAGCAATTACTAAATTAGTGAATTTACAATACTTGTTTACTTTGATGTACCATTAGATTGAAAGTTCTGTAGAAACAGGAAATACATTTTTTTCTTACCATTGTATGTCTAGTATGGTAATAGGTATTTGATAAATATTTGTCATATGAATGAATGAATGAATAATAAGGTACTGCTCTGGAACTGAAGACTTGGAAAAGCAGGCAGACATGTAAATGAATAATTAAAGCAAACACTAATAAAGATATGATACAACTCACTAATCTCTGTCTGTGAGGGGCAAAAAAGACTTCAGAGAGGAGGGATATAAATCTTGAAGGATTAAAAAGGGCTTAACAAGGATCTTCTGAACTAGACAGAAACTCAGAAATTTTCCTGAAGTTAAAAGCATTGACTTTATCCTTTTATTTTCTCTGAGCCCCAGCACAGTAACAGACACTCAGTAAATGCACTAATTTGATTTGTTTCAGTTTGCAATCCATTAGTCAAAAGAAATTGCCATTGCCTAAAACATATTTCCACCTGTGATGTTCGTTAGAATGCTTTTTGTAAACTATATTGATCACTACAGTAGCCCTGTGTAATGAGGTTTATTTATGAAATTACCTGCCAAAGGATCAAATCAAATAATGATCATGGATAAACATAGAAGTAAATTGACTTTTTTTTGCTTTTCTTGATTTAAACTTATGCAAGTTTAATAATGATATAATCTACTGATACTTTAGGTTAGATTCTCTGAGCAAGTCTTTTGTGTTTTTCATTTGAATTCCTCTACCTACTTTATTAAAATGTAATTGTATTCATGTAATAAGTACTGAGCTTTAAATGTTATTAAAAGGCTAATTTGACATCTTTTTTCACCATTTGAATCTTCTTATTTTCAATGAATCAAAAATATCTATCCCAAAATAGTAAGAGAGGAGCAAAGAGAGGGAGGGAGGGAGAACTTCAGTTCAGGGCACATACTGATCACAATTAGAATGGATTTCCTTCAGATTTCAGGATAAAATTATACAATCGTAAAATTCAAATTATATTGCTGGAGGCAACCTTAGAAATCATCTATTTCTTTGTTTTACATATAAACCTTATTAAACTAGAAACTGGACTCTTAAGTAATAACCAGGGAAGTATCTTAAATGTCTTGATTTCAATTACTGTTTTTAACAACAACTTTATTGGGATATAATTGACTTTACATAAAATTAACTGCTTTAAAGTATAAAATTCAGTAGGTTTTAGTTAATTAACAGATCTGTGCAACCATCACCGATATCAATTTTAGAGCACTTTCATCACCCCAAAAGGAACCCATCACCTATTTTGAGTCATGCTCCATTCCACCTTCGCCCAGCTGCTAGCATCCTAACCTAGTTTGTTTCCATAGATTCGCCTATTCCTAATATCATATACCTTTAATAGGACAATATGGGGTTTTTGTGGCTGGATTATTTCACTTAGCATAATTTTTTCAAGGTTTATCTATGTTGCAGCATTTAACAGTACTTCATTCCTGTCTCTTTTTTTTTTTTTCGCTAAATAATTTTCCATTTTATGGATATGCCACATTTTATCTATCCATTCATCACTTCAGAGTCGTTTGGATTTTTTCTACTGTTTTGCATTCTGCCCTTTCACTCGCAAAACACTCAAGTCTCTCCCATCCTAAAAATTCCCATTCTTTCAAATTCTATTAACATACTTCTCTATATCTTTACTGAATATTTTGGAAAATACAGTGCATTTACCTTTTTCTCTCATAATCCATTGAGACAGAGACTGTCAGCTGTCTATCCAGTATCCACACTTCTGTTCTTTGTCTCTAACTGGACCCTGATCAATGCACCCAGCTAAAACATTTCATTTCCCAGTCTTTTCTGGCAGCTAGGGGAATTCAATGGGTTCTAAGCATAAGTTACATGGACTTCCAAAAAATAAAAAAGTGTTTAATGGGGGGTTTTAAATATGTTCTTTTTTTTCTTGCTATTAGTCCTTTCTCCTTCCTCTTGTCTACAATACACAGCTGGTGTCTGAAGTCCCAGCAATCATCTGGACAATGAGAAGAAACCCCTGGGATGGAAGTCATGGCCAACCACAGTAGAGTAGGAAGATAAGGAGTTTCATACCAGATCTGGCAGGTCTTCTTTCTGACTTCCTCATGAAGGAAATGAATCTTTAACTTTTCTGTGTTTCATTATGACTTTCTAAATTATCGGTCCTCTCCATTAAACTACTCTTTATCTCCTTTTATTTATTGATGTAGTGTTGGATGCATATATTTAAACAATAACACATACAGTAAATTATATAACCTTAGATGGTATTATTTAGGCTGTAAACTTTAGTTTTAATATATAAGTGATATTTTAACATAATGTAGTTCAGTCCATAAACTACATTGACTTTTTTTTATTTTAGTGCTTTTTGTCATACATTGACTTTAATTAGTTGATATTTTATATGTGTGCACAGGGAGGCAAGAATATAAGTAAAATGATTGTTTGAAAGTATGGTTTTCTGATTTATATGAATCAGCTAAGGAATTTTTTAGATTAACAGAAATTATTCACTATTTATTTTTAAGGTCTCAAAACCAAATAGCAATTAATCTCAATTTGATCTTAAAGCAGAATATAATCACTGTTGACATTTAAAGTTCATCAGAGAAATTTGATATTTTAAACTTTTACCCATATGTAAAACATTATTTTTGAGCCAAATTTAACTTCAGCTGATAACACTTGTGCTATCCTCAACCTCTGAATTTTTTTCTTATCTCTTTGCTCTAACAAATCTCCTCTCTTAAAGATCATTAGTTAACCCAAGTTGCCAAACCCAGTATTTAAATACTAATTGAAAAGCCCCATGTCATTCATCTTCTGCTTTTATCATATGTACCGAAGTCTTAGAACTCTGTTCTTGTTTCTTTTTCTTTATTGTTCACTCCTGCATTTTCTCCTACTTCTGAAACTAGCCTCTCTTTTTCATTGATTCCTCTCTTCCAGCTCCCTATTAAATTTTAGCTCCCTTATATCTCATGCTCAGTTATATCTTCTTAATCATACAATGCCAAAACTTTCTCTTACCAATATGAATGTGCTACCCAAATTTATATCTCAAACCTGACATTTCTCTTGAGATCCACACTCATATTTACAGCACCTGCTGTCCTAAGAGGATATCCTGTAAACAATTTAAGTAAATGTAAGCCTTACAATCATCCCATCGGAGTCAGTCACCCTTCGATAGCTGCTCAGGGGCTAAAGCAGTAACACCAGAAACAGTATCAAAAGATCCTCATGTATGAAGGGAAAAGATGACAAATCTTGTGCCTGTGAGTAATGGCTCTTCCAGTTTCAAGTAAGAAAATACTACATCTGCTCAGTTTAAGAAAATAAGGGAACATACTGACTCATACACTTCTGTAAGAAACCAGCTGCTGACATGGTTCAATTCAATTGTTTAATCATTGTCTTTATTCTCTAATATCACAGGCAAAATAAACTCAAAATGGATCAAAGAGCTAAATGTAAGGCTGAACACTATAAAACTCTTAGATAAAAATACAGGCAGAACACTCTGACATAAGTCACAGCAATCTTTCTTGACCACCTCCTAATGAAAATGGGACACCAGCTCCCAGGCACTTGTCAGCACCTCTACTACACTTGTGCGGTCACAATTAGCACTCCTCAGGAAGACTACAAGAGGCACTTGATGAGGTTCCTTGCCACTACTCTTCCCCACTCTATTCTAACATAGCAGCTAGAGTGATCATCCAGAATACACACCAGATCATGTTATTCTGCTTAAACCATCCAAAGCCATCGCTGTACTCAGAGGAACAGCCAAGACCTTTACAATGCTCTGCATGCCCCACGCTGTGTCCAAACTCCTGACCCATTCCCTCTGTGAACTCACTTCCCAGTGTTCACCCCTTCGCTCACTCAAATCTAACTTTTCATCCTTTTTTAGATCAATACCTAAATTGCTCACCATGATATACACGTTCTCTGAGTTTGTCTTCTAGTGCTCGACCCACCTGATGCCCTCACTTGGTGTCTTCATGTTCTTTCTCAAATAGTCCATCCTATCTTATGGCCGTTGCACCAACTTCCCCTCAGCCTAGACTGCTCTTCCCCAGATGGCTGCAAGCACAAGTCTTATTCCCAATCCCGTCAGGTCTCTGCTCAAATACTACTTGATAAGGAAGGACTTTTTAATTACTCTATGTAAAATAACAGCCCACTATCACTCTGCAGATTTCTCTAATAAAACAGTATCACAAAAATATGCACTTATTTATTTCCCATCCTTCCCTCATAGGTCTGAGGACTCAAGAAAAGATCTCCTGATGAAGCGGTGATTCAGCTGAGTCATAAGTAGGAATAAACCACCAAGAAATGGGAAGAAGCACATTCAGGTAAAAGCGTTAGAAATAATAAGGCCCTGGATCTAGGAAAGGCAGGCACAGAAGTAACTATTGTAAAAGGACAATGTAAATCATATTAAGGAGTTTGCCTTTTATCTCAAGCACAATGAAAGATTTAAGGAGTAGGATTTTATGATTAGAATTTCATTTTGAGATGATGCTTTTAGCTGTTTCAAGAAAAGATGGATTCAGTGAAGAACAAGGAAGTTTAGGAAAGTCAGTGAGAGGCTCTTTCAATGGCAGATGTAGGTGTTTCATATGAGGGCTTCTGAGATTCATCTTCTACAGTATTAACCATGAATCTCTTGCAGCCTCTTGGTCCAAATCTCTCCTTCAATTTATTTTGAGATAGTTATATTGTCCCTTGGTTTGAAGACCTGAAGCTGACTGTGGCTCAGATCATGAGCTCATTATTGCAAATTTTGGACTTAAATTGAAGAAAGTAGGGAAAAATCACTAGGCCATTCAGGTACGACCTAAATCAAATCCCTTGATTATACAGTGGAAGTGACAAATAGATTCAAGGTATTAGATCTGATAGACAGAGTGCCTGAAGAACTCTGGACAAAGGTTCATAACATTGTACAGGAGGTGGTGTAAAAATCATCCCTGAGAGACAGAAATGGAAGAAGGCAAAATGGTTGTCTGAGGAGGCCTTATGAATAGCCGAGAAAAGAAGAGAAGTGAAAAGCAAAGGAGAAGGAAAGATATACCCAAATGAATACAGAGTTCCAAAGAATAGCAAGGAGAGATAAGAAAGCCTTCCTCAGTGATCAATGAAAAGAAATATAGGAAAACAATAGAATGGAAAAGACTAGAGATCTCGTCAAGAAAATTAGAGATACCAAGGGAATATTTCATGCAAAGATGGGCACAATGAAGGAAAGAAACGGTAAGGACCTAACAGAAGCAGAAGAGATTAAGAAGAAGTGGCAAGAATACACAGAACTGTAAAAAAAAAAAGTCTTAATAACCCATATAACCACAATGGTATAGTCACTCACCTAGAGCCATGCATCCTGGAGTGTGAAGTCAAGTGGAAGCATTACTATTAACAGAGTTAGTGGAGGTGATGAAATTCCAGCTAAGCTATTTAAAATCCTAGAAGATGATGCTGTTAAAGTGCTACACTCAATAAGCCAGCAAATTTGGAAAACTCAGCAGTGGCCACAGGACTGGAAAAGGTCAGTTTTGATTCTAATATCAAGGAAGGGCAGTGAGAAGAATGTTCAAACTACCATACAATTGTGCTCATTTTACATACTAGCAAGGTAATGTTCAAAATCCTTCAAGCTAGGTTTCAATAATACATGAACCAAGAGCTTCCAGATGCACAAGCTGGGTTTAGAAAACGCAGCGGAACCAGAGACCAAACTGCCAAAGTCCCCTGGATCATAGGGGAAAAGCAAGGGAATTCCAGAAAAACATCTACTGCTGCTGCATTGACTATGCTAATAAAGCCTTTCACTGAGTGGATCACAACAAACTGGGAAATTCTTCAAAAGAATGGAAATACAAGACCACCTTACCTGCCTCCTGAAAAACCTGTATGCAGATTCAAGAAACAAGGAACAACTGACTGGCTCAAAATTGGGAAAGGAGCATGTCAAGGCTGTATGTGGTCACCCTGCTTATTTAATTTATATGCAGAGTGCATCACATGAAATGTCAGGCTGGATGAAGCACAAGCTGGAATCAAGATTTCCAGAAGAAATATCAATAACCTCAGATATGCAGATGATCCTACTCTAATGGCAAAAAGCAAATAGGAACTAAAGAGCCTCTTGCTGAGAGTGAAAGACGAGAGTGAAAAATATGGCTTAAAACTCAACATTCACACAACCAGGAAAATAGAGCATAGATTTCAAATTGTACACATTTTGCTGTGAATATATTCATGTCTGCAATTCACAAATGGAACAATTTTCTTTTACAAGATAATGATATACATGAGATGGAGTTCCAATGGGATATTTCTATAGTCAAACAAACATTTGTGCATGTTTCCATTCATTTACTTTTACAAATGAAAGTGACAAAATAATCTTATGTCCTTGATGATGTCAACTCTAGTGCTTTGAACTGGCAGCTCCTTCTGCAGTATGTATAGATTCTCTTTGCTGTTTTCAACCTCATAGGTGCCTCTTTTAGCCACTGAGTTCGACCTTAGTCTGTCATTTTTAAAACCATAAAATGACCAGAGAACATCTGCCAGGGGCTGGTTCATAATAGCTGAATCAGTAACCATCTCAACTAGTAAGCGGTTTCAAATGGTTAGGAATTTATCATGTGATCTTAAATCAAGGGTGTTTGGACTTAGTAATTAGTTGGATTTTTACCTTATCCCTAGTCTATTTTCACATGTTAAATGTATAGCTACACATAAAATTCCTCTTATGTATAATGTTGTTATTCAGTTGCTAAGTCATGTCCAACTCTTTGCAACCCCATGGACTGTAGCATGCCAAGCTACATAAATAATAGCTAAGGCTAAAAATTTCAATTAAATACAATATTTTGGTTTCTGAATCTGGGTGCATGTGTGTCTATGTGTGTGTGCATGCGCACATGTGCACGCACATTTGAAATTTCTTTACTAGGTGCAGACAGTCTTTGATTCTATGTGAAAGTGTCTGACTCTTTGCGATCCCATGCACTGTACCCCTCCAGGCTCCTCTCTCCATGGAATTCTCCAGGCAAGAATACCAGAGTGGGTTGCCATGCCCTTCTCCAGGGGAATCTTGTTGATCCAGGGATCAAGCCCAGGTCTCCCACATTGCAGGTGTATTGTTTACATCTGAACCACCAGGGAAGCTCAAAGATAAAACTTAAAATCCATACAGTTATGAAAGAGTTACTTATGAACTTAAACTTAGTGTATGTGTTACAAATCTGTGAGGAGTTAGTTAAGTCAGTTATGTTGTATTCTACCAAAACTACACAGACCAGGGCTTAGCATTTTTTAACATATACAATTGATAATATATTTTTAAATAATGTTGAGTGGTAGGAAGGAAGATGAAGAAGGTACCTACTGCCTCAACTGCTCATCCCAAGCTGTTTATTCACTCAACAGTTACCTTATTGTTATAATGGCTTCCAGGTAAAATTTCATTTAAAGAATGTGCTTCATATTTAAATGGTCCAGTTGTTTGGAAGATAAAATGAGATAATTCATGTAAAGGAAAGTTGTACAATAGTCAGCAAATGTTAACTCTCTTTATTTCTCCCTTTATCTTTCTCATTCCACACTCCTCTTCCCCCTTCTTCCAGCCTTCACTCATGTATTTTACCATGTCTCAAATAATACTGTTATATGTAAACAAAATAGAAATATTTTATACTGAAAAAAACCTCCCCCAAAAATCATTTTAAGAAATAATTCTTTAATATGATAGCATTTACAGATTTTATTCTGCAGAAACAAAAGCCAGAAAAGTTTTCTGATCATTTTATCTTCCTGATACTTTATATTAACCAGTGATGACTATATCAGGCCTCCATGTCAAGCTATCACAATAGAACTATTAATATGCAATCCTGATACTGAAAAACATTTTTAATTGTAAAAAATATTTATTAACTAGGTATACACTAATGTTACATCACTCAGTGGAAAGGCAGGATATAAATATTTTTACCTTTTTTTCTTTACTTTCTCTACTTTTTTTGGGGGGGTGAGGTGGGATGGAATCATTTTTTAAAACTTTTACATATGGTCAAGGCACTAATGGTGCCTTGGGGAAAAAAGCACAAATCAGAAAGCAGGGACTTTTATCTAGTGTTTATTATGTGCCAGTTCCTGTTCTAAGTATTTTATAAAGTCATTTAACTCCCACACAAACTCTGGGGTAGAGCTATAAGCCCCACTTTAGCTCCCAGAGGCAACTGATTATTATCACCCTTATCCCCCAGCTTTCCTTCTCCTCCTTACTATTATTCTTATCATCTTATGATCTCTGGTGTGTTCACCACTCATTATGAAAGATGAAAGGGCCCAGATCCACTTTTATCTTCTCCTATTGGTCAGGGATCGATCATCACATAAGCTAAATTGAGCCCTTAGCTCAACTCCAAGCTCACCCTGGCACTTAGATGTTAGGTGTCTGACATTAGAATATGTTCCTATAGGCGGATGTCAGGACATCTCAGCAGCCATGACTGAGTGTCACATTGCTGGTGGTGACACCTTGCCCTGACCCATCCTGCAGTGGTTGTTCTTCCCACTGATTCATCTTCATCATCCTTGTCTCCTGCCCATTCCCTTCTCTCCTCCCCTAGCTTCCAGGTGAAACTAGGGGAGTGGGGGGTGGTCCCATTTAATTTCAATGAATCTTTTCTCTCTCTCTACAACTTTTTCTTTCATGTATGATAGCCATACTTGGCTTCTGTTGCTTGTAACTCAGATCCTTGAAACAGAAATTAGGACCAGAAGTCAGGTTAACATTAAGAGACTGTAAAATGCGGTCTTAGCAGAGCCAAGGAGATTGGGTAGAGGTCAGTGGGACACATCTATTCAGTGGCTGGAAGATTCCAGTTATTAATACATGGTAATGGAAATAATCGTTTTTGTCCATTTGTACACTGGAGAATCAGATCGTGTGTATTGAAGCTTTTGCATGAAGGAACTATGGAGAAAAAATTAGGATGTTAGAGTGTACTGACTATTTTTAATGGCCTTCAATAAATTCCTACATAAAAGAGGTAAGATAGTTTTGATACTGCCATTGGAAAACAGAAGGGTGAAAATAGGACCTTGACTAACAGAACATTATAATTGATGCCTGTTCAGTTGCCAGAGAGTCTAATACCTGGAATCCGGAAAGACTGGAAGAGCAGTTATCTTTGTGACTCAGGAAAATGCTGTTGCTTCCTGTTCCCCATCCAGGCCTCTGGTATTAATAATTAGCTCCTACTAATAAGAAAGAAAAAGGCTCTTTCCTCCCTTTGAGAAGAAGCCCTCACATGAAGCCTGCAGGAAGAGAGGATTTTAATGGCATTTTTATCTCCCAGCTTATTGTTTCAAATTGCCCCCAAACAGCATCACTAAAGCTATTGCCTCAAACTTTATCTTACCTCCAGTGCCTTTTCCACCAGATTGCTGGACCCTACCCTCAGAGTTTCTGAGTAAGTCTGGACCCAAGAAATTGTATCTCTAACCACTCCTCAGGTGATGTTGCTGCTGACCTAGGAACCACTTTGAGAACCACAGAGCTAGATAAATGAGCAAAGCAGAAAAATGTAGGCTCATTAACACTGGTAGCTAGAACTGAACATCAAGACTTCACCTCATCAGGATCTCTGTCTTTGTCTGCTGGCCTATGAAACTTCCTGGAAGCCTCTATACATTTAATGAACTTTACTGCCAAATAAGCTCCACACCTGGGATTTCTTAGGTCCTGAATATAATCTCTAAGCTCCTTAATTAATAGGAAGTCTCTAAGCAGCAAAGGGAAAAGGGTAACAAACCCAGTGCCCTTCTCAGAGACGGTGGTGGAGGACTATAGAAAAGAAACATCCAGAAACATCATAAGCAAGCCAGAGGTAAGCAGACTGGCAAATTGAGGAACTCGCAGGTCAGAGAGTCTTGTCGTACCACAGATGTTGGGACCAGTCATCCCTTTGTGATGTTTCCTCTTTTCCAAATGGAAGTTTTCACTTTAGTCACTCTTTTCCTTCTGCACCACTCTATTCTTACATGTGCACCATATAGATAAGTGTCTATTTAGCCATAAATTACTGAATCATGAGAAACTATATTTGGACCCAAGAAAAGGAATGTACCTCACCCAGGGTCAACCACTCACTCTCCAAAGAGCTCCTCAAAATAACTTGCTGCTAAAACAAAGTTTATTGCTTACCACCGTAAAGGAAACCACTGATGGGACATTAGTAGTATTTCAGAATAACAAGGTCAAAGATTAGGGGTTTGTTCTGATTTACTATATCTGGGGATATTTCCATGTGACAGGCAGATGAAGACTGGGCCAAGTTTATTATATAACAGTTTAGGGTTAGTGGACACAGCGAAGGAAAAGTTTTAAAGCAAGCCTTGAAGAATAAACAGTTTAATGATCATAATTGAGTGATCTACTGAGATACCCTGCAAGGGCAAGTTCAGAAAGGTTATTTGCTACTTCATCTCCCAGATTCCAAATTGCTGTGATTGCAGTCAATCAAATACAAAGCATATTAATGTAGACCTTAAGCTGTGTGATTATATATGATTTTGATTTTTATTAGAGCTCTTAGAATCTGAATTCAGTAACTTAATCAATCTTTGGATTGCATTTTCCAAGATGACGTGTGTACTTATAAGGGCTATTTGTGAGGTGTCTGCTTGTTCTATGTAAACTTGAGCATGTTTTAAGCCACGTGTTGAAAGATGTGTGTCCAGCTCTTGAGAAGCCTGAGGAGTAGGCTAGAGTGGGCATTTCGATTTGTCTCCAGAATCCATGTCCCTTTTTAGTAGTGCCTGACTTCCATTTGAGATTAGCTTCCAGGTTGTCTCTGGCCAATCATTCTCACTCAGGGGACTTCCTGGTGCTACACACATTGATGGAGGAATGGATGCCAGAGAGAAGGCTTCCGGGAGGTGGTAGAACACATGGCATCTCCTTCTGACCATTCCTGAACTCTTCCAGTTGGTGGTGGCTTATTCTGTGTTCCTTACTAGGTCCTCCTGCCATAAAATAACTCATGCAAATGGTTTACTATGGTGCCTGGCCAAGGTGGGTGGTTTCAGTGAGCATGTTTCCCCTGCCACTATGACCCAAGTCATAGGTAAGCATCTCAATATGTGAAACGTGTCTGAATTCCAAGAAACTTTTTTCTTTCTTTTAAAACTCTGGTATTCAAGAAAATTATAAATGTCTAATGCAAAAAAGGTGAGCAATAAATTCTCTGTCAGGTGCTGTCTGCTATCACCCTGAAACAATTGAAGCCTAGTCAATGCATGGGAATATCCAGGGCAATATACATTATGGGAATCAAAAATGATTCTATTTTTATTTTATTTTTTTTATTTTTTATTTTTATTGATTCTATTTTTATTATGCCTTCATCCATTTCCCCTTTACCCCACTACCCCCACCTCTGGTAACCACAAATTTGATCTTTTTCTGAGTCCGTTTGCCTGTTATTGAGGCATATTTTACCTACGGTGCTGTGTTCACTCCTTTTACACAATATAGCAATTCAATGATTCTGCACATTTCAACATGATCAACACGATTAGTCTAGTTACCATCTGTCAACATGTAAATATTAGGTAGTTAGAATAGGAAAAAGAAGTCCAGAATGGCAGTGGCTAAAAAACAAAGAAGGGAAAAGCCTGTGAAAATAGAACAAAGGTCTGAGGACCAGAGTGAGAACCTCAGGTAAAACAAACAGCCCTCCTGGCTAGACCAATTTACATAGGGCAGGCTCAGTAGGGGGAGAAAAAACATATAAAAAGAGGCGCCAAAATTGGGCCTCTGTCTTCTCTTTGCATCTTTTGGGTCGGCCAACCCTTATGACTCAAGGATGTATTTCCTTTGCTTGTCAAATAAAACTGAGCTGTAACATGGAGCTGTGACAGTGGTCTGTCCACCACTTCAAATTTTTGCTGCAGCGAGACAGAACTGAGGAAATTACAAACTCCCCTGACGTATATGGTGCCATGACTTGGATTTAACCTGGTTGAAACAACCTCAGCTCAGCCCCCATGAGGTAGAAGCCAAGTACAGGAGAAGCCCAACTCAGTGAAAGCTTCTGTGGTGGAAACTGAACGCGAAGAAAACCCAGCACAGGGGAAGTAACAAGAAGCCCAGTGTGCTAGAAACTGGGGCAGCAACAATAAACTCAGCAGAAAGCTCATGTGGCTCGGTCTCAGATTTCAGAAGACCTCTGGTTAAGGTAGGAGGTCCTTGCTCCTATGGCTGGAAGGACATATGGCTAACAAAATCTTAATTTCTTTACAATCTCTGGTTTCTTGTTTCCTCAAACGCCACACAAACACTCCACCCCACCGTGAATAGGCGAGTGGTAGTGGGTACAATTGAGGGACTCTGGCAGGGGCTACTTAGTAGCTGTTGCCCAAGTGCATGGGGGATTTTCTGTCCTTAATCTTCTTTAATCTTCTCTGTGCCAAGGATCTGGCCAATGAAAACTATGAGAGCAGGTCAGGTATTTAGCAGATTTTCTGGCAGGTTATGAAGGGGATTCCTTGGTACTTTCTTCCCACTGCTTTTTCCTCCCATCCTTTAGCTCCTCTCTCCCAGGACTTGAGCCTAGCCAAAATCCAAAGTGCCTAGTTTCAGGACATGATAAAGCTCAGGCTCTTGATGTCTCATTGCAAAAAATTCAGTGAGAGACACAGTGATAGGTAAGAGGTGGCTTTGTTCGGACTCAGAGAGACACACACTCCAAGAGTGTGGGCTGTCACAGAGGGAGAGTGCATTGGCCGTGGAATGTGGTGTGGTCAATTTTTGAAGGCTGGGTGATTTCATATGCTAATGAGTAGGAGGGTCAGTCCAACAATTTGGGAACCACCCATTCCTTTTGACAGTGCTTTGGAACTGTCCTGGCACCTGTGGATGTGTTATTTAGCTTGCAGATTGAGGATCAAGGTTTAGTTGAATTTGACTGTTATCTTGGACCCATTTGATTTTAATTGGTTTATGTTATGCCCTTGGGCTATGTCATTCTTTCTAAAGTTGTGCCCTGCCCCCTTCCCTCCTGTTTCATACTGGTCTCCTGAGCCTCATCCGGGCCCACAATGTTGCCTTTACAATCTTCTGGAGGGACAATCAGAAAATATCTGGCCCTTGGGAGGGAAATACTGTATAGTATCCAATCCCTGTAGGTATTCAGGCCTTCATCTTCTACATTTCCTACAACATGAGCAACAACAGCATCTCTCAGAGAACCTGCTAAGGTAGGTGACAGGCACATAATGCCTGCTAGAAGTCCATCTGTTGGTGGCATCCCTCCAAGGGCAATTGGGCTTCCAGGAATAATGTTGCCACTTTGGGAGTTAGCCCTGCAGGCCATTTGGGCCCAAACCCTTGCCATCCTT
This sequence comes from Cervus elaphus, assembly GCF_910594005.1. Classification (NCBI taxonomy): domain Eukaryota; kingdom Metazoa; phylum Chordata; class Mammalia; order Artiodactyla; family Cervidae; genus Cervus; species Cervus elaphus. The sequence continues at coordinate 36,043,600 of NC_057831.1, forward strand.
CTCTTAAAGTTATAAACATACCCCAGGTCAAATCTCTACTCCACTTTTATGGAACACCTGGTCTGTTGTCTCTTATCAGTTTGTTCTTAAGCCACTTACTAACTCCTACAACCAGGACCCTGACCCCTTGTAGGCAACATTGCTCAACTCCGCTTATTAGTAAAATACTCCTAGTGCCCCTGACAGGACCAGATAACCCACTCCTTTGTCATTACTTCTCTTATCACCTAAAGTAAGTCTATGACAATGAAATGTTTACCACTGGAGACACCCTAAGCTATTCTTATGAAAGACTAGGGAAGGAAATCAGTGACTTACATTCCCTTAGAGCAATAAGAGGATAAGTCTTATGGCTGTTTCAAGAGGTTCCCAGTTTCAGGGCACTGACTTGGATCACTTTACATCATGATATCTATTCTCATTCATGGTGGGAAAACCAACAATGAGTTAAGATTACAACCCCTTAACCCTACCCAGCACTGGTCATGCTGGAGACCTCCAATAGGGAGGGACCAAAAACTATGGGAAGACAAAATTAACCCCCAGATGTGGGACCAGGGGACTCCTGGACGAGCCCACCAAGCTGAACCAGTCATCATTGTCTTCCAAGATGTCACTTGGTTTCCAAACTGGAAACAATACCCTCTCAGAAGAGAGACTCAGGAAGGACTACAGCCTCTAATAAATAAATTCCTTGTCTGTGGGCTATTGGTCTCTACCAGTTTGCCATGTAACACCCCGATCCTCCCTGTGAAGAAAAAGGATGGAACCTGGTGAATGGTTCAAGATCTCTGGATCATAAATGAAGTTGTACTTCCCCTCCACCCCACAGTACCCAATCCCTATGTAATCTTGGGAGAAATCTTGCCCAGTGCCAAGTGGTTTACAGCCCTGGATCTCAAAAATGCATTCTTTTGCACACCACTGGCTAAAGAATCTTAACATCTTTTTGCCTTCGAGTGGGAGGCTCCAGGAGAAAAACACCAACAGATGACTTGGACAGTATTACCTCAAGGGTTCAGAGATAGCCCCCACCTGTTAGGGCAGGCTCTTAGCCAGGATCTCCTAGATATGGACCTGGGACCTAATGGGAAAATATTACAATACATAAATGACCTACTAATCTGTTCTCCAGATGAGGAAATGCCCAACAACATGCAATTCAGGTCCTAAACTTTTTGGCAGAGAGGGGATATAAAGTCTCCTGTGCTAAGGCACAGATGGTCAAGACAAAGGTCACTTACCTGGGAGTTCAGATTACACTCTGCTCCAGGAGGCTGTCCTCTGACTGAGTACAAGGAATCCTACAGTTGCCCTCCTCCACAATTCAAAAACAATTGCGAGCTTTCCTGGAGCTAACTGGGTATTGTAGAATCTGGATACCCAACTATGGTCTAATTGCTCAGCCCTTATATGAAAGCTTGAAGGGATGGGATGATTCAATCACACTGATGTGGGAAACTCCTCAAAAGAAAGCATAGGCTACACTAAAACAAGCCTTAACTCAAGCATCTGCCTTGAAGTTTCCGGACCCAGAAAAAGCATTCCAACTTCATGTGCAAAAAAAGGAAGGAATAGCCTTGGGAGTGTTAACTCAAAGGTTAGGACCTGAGCCCCAGCTGAAGCTTACTTATCCAAGAGGCTCAACCCAGTCACCTGAGGCTGGCCTCCCCACCTTCAAAATCTTGCAGCTATTGCAATCCTGATAGAAGATGTTTTAAAACTCTCTTTTGGGGGCAAACTAACTATTTTTACCAGCCACTAAAGGCCTTAGGAAGCATCACTACGAACAAAGCTAGTGGAGGTGATGGAATTCCAGTTGAGCTATTTCAAATTCTAAAAGATGATGCTGTGAAAGTGCTGCACTCAATATGCCAGCAAATTTGGAAAACTCAGCAGTGGCCTCAGGACTGGAAAAGGTCAGTTTTCATTCCAATCCCAAAGAAAGGCAATGCCAAAGAATGCTCAAACTACCGCACAATTGCACTCATTTCGCACACTAGTAAAGTAATACTCAAAATTCTCCAAGCCAGGCTGCAGCAATACATGAACCATGAACTTCCAAATGTTCAAGCTCGTTTTAGAAAAGGCAGAGGAACCAGAGATCAAATTGCCAACATCTGCTGGATCATCAAAAAAGCAAGAGAGCTCCAGAAAAACAACTATTTCTGCTTTATTGACTATGCCAAAGCCTTTGACTGTGTGAATCACAATAAACTGTGGAAAATTCTGAAAGAGATGGGAATACCAGACCACCTGACCTGCCTCTTGAGAAACCTGTATGCAGGTCAGGAAGCAACAGTGAGAACTGGACATGGAACAGCAGACTGGTTCCAAATAGGAAAAGGAGTATGTTAAGGCTGTATATAGTCACCCTGCTTATTTAACTTATATGCAGAGTGCATCATGAGAAACACTAAGCTGGAGGAAGCACAAGCTGGAATTAAGATTGTTAAACATTGATAATTAATAACCTCAGATATGCAGATGACACCAACCTTATGGCAGAAAGTGAAGAAGAACTAAAGAGCCTCTTGATGAAAGTGAAAGAGGAGAGTGAAAAAGTTGTCTTCAAGCTCAACATTCAGAAAACTAAGATCATGGCATCTGGTCCCAGCACTTCATGGGAAATAGACGGAGGAACAGTGGAAACAGTGTCAGACTTTATTTTTCTGGGTTCCAAAATCACTGCAGATGGTGATTTCAGCCATGAAATTAAAAGATGCTTATAACTTGGAAGGAAAGTTATGACCAACCTAGACAGCATATTAAAAATCAGAGACATTGCTTTGTCAACAAAGGTCCGTCTAGTCAAGGCTATCGTTTTTCCAGTGGTCATGCAGGGATGTGAGAGTTGGACTATAAAGAAAGCTGAGCACCGAAGAATTGATGCTTTTGAACTGTGGTGTTTGAGAAGACTCTTGAGAGTTCCTTGGACTGCAAGGAGATCCAACCAGTCCATTCTAAAGAAGATCAGTCCTGGGTCTTCATTGGAAGGACTGATGTTGAAGCTGAAACTCCAATACTTTGGCCACCTGATGTGAAGAGCTGACTCATTTGAAAAGGCCCTGATGCTGGGAAGGATTGAGGGAGGGAGGTGAAGGGGGCGACAGAAGATGAGATGGTTGGATGGCCTCACCGACTCAAGGGACTTGAGTTTTGGTAAACTCCGGGAGTTGGTGATGGACAGGGAGTCCTGGCATGCTGCAGTTCATGGGGTCACAAAGAGTCGAACATGACTGAGCAACTGAACTGAACTGAACTGAACTGAAGTGAAACAACTTCTGAATGGGAGAGGACATTTACAGATGTCTGATCAAAGGATCCTCAGATATCTAGTAGAGCTGATGGAAAATCCAGGTCTCACTATATCGCCTTGTGAGCTTCTTTACCCTACTGCTTACCCCCGAGGGCTCTCTCCCTTTTCACTCTTGCCTAGAAACCTTGGACCACTGGACAAAACCCCAAGATGGATTGTCAAAAGATCCTCTGACCAATCCTGAGGAAATCTGGTACACTGACGGAAGCTTTGTCTTGGATGAAAAAAGAAGAGCCAGATATGCAGCAGTCTCCAATTTTGAGACCATAGAGGCTAAACCTTTGCCACCAGTTACTTCAGCCCAATTAGCTGAGCTCATAGCCCTGACTCAAGCTTTAGAGCTGCAAGAAGGAAAAAGAGTAGCTATTTACACTGACTCCAATTATGCCTTTCTGGTGCTACATGCACATGCTGCTACTTGGAAAGAAAGAGGTCACTTGACCACCTGATGGTCCCCAATCAAATATGCTGATCAAATCCTTAGGGTCTTGGAGGCAGTCCATTTGCCCACTGAGGTTTCAGTCTCCCATTGTAAAGGACACCAAAAAGGGAGCATGGAAGTGGCATGAGGGAACAAAGCAGCCAATCAGGCAGCTAAGAGAGCAGAATTACAGAACAGTGAACTAATAGGGGCTGCCACCTTAGTTCCACAGACTAATTTGCCAGAAACTCCTTCATATCCTGAAGGTGAGACATTTAAAGCTAAGAGTGAGGGCTTTCAAGAAGATCATATGGGGTGGTTCCAAAAGGAGAGACTCCTTTTTCTGCCTGGGAACCTCCAATGGAAGTTAGTTAACTCCTTATATGCCACCACTCACTTAAGGGAAAACGCCCTCCAAAGATTACTAGAAAGGTAATTCAGAGGAATAGGCCTCCAAACGACTATAAGGCAAGTGGTCTCCTCTTGTCCCACTTGCCAATTAAACAACCCCCAAGGATCTTGAAGACCCAAGCTGGCCCAGCCTGTCCAATGATATGGGACCTATCTAGGAGAGGACTGGCAGATGGACTTCACCCAGATGTCTGATTCTCAAGGGTATAAATACCTATTAGTCATGATAGACACATTCACAGGATGGACTGAAGGCTTTCCCACCTGAACTGAGAAGGCTGAAAGTGAAAGTGAAAGTCACTCAGTCATGTCCGACTCTTTGCAACCCCATAGACTATACAGTCCATGGAATTCTCCAGGCCAGAATATTGGAGTGGGTAGCCTTTCCCTTCTCCAGGGGGTCTTCCCAACCCAGGGATTGAACCTAGGTCTCCCGCATTACAGAGAAGGCTGAGGAGGTGGTAAAAAGAAAAAAAGAAAAAACAAAAAACAGCTGCTCCATGAAATCATTCCAAGATTTGGTCTGCCCAGGTCATTACAAAGTGAAAATGGGATATCATTTACTTCTAAGGTCACCCAAGGGGTCCCTAAAGCATTGGGCATTACTTATCTCCATTGTGCCGGCAGGCCTCAGTCTTCAGGAAAAGTAAAAAGAGCCAACCAATTCTTAAAATTCTTAAAATCAGCAATAAAAAGATAACCCAATAAAAAGACCTCCCTGGGATAGAAAGATGCTTTACCAATAGCTCTCCTACACGGTTGTATTGTCCCTAAGGAACAGGTTGGTCTTAGTCCTTATGAGATGCTATATGGGGACCTTTTGTTTATGTCAGTGACCAGAGGCTCAGACCCTCTGGTCTTATACCATGGCCATTGGGGAATTCCCCAATGGAATACACTTGTGGGGTGTCAACCAGAACCCAAAAGATTCTAAAGAGCCACCACTTTATGCTCCAGGGACTCAAGTCCTAATTGAAGTCTGGAAAGATGGGTCCCCAAACGTTTGACTCCAGCCCAAATGGAAGGGCCTCTACCCTACACTTTCTACCCCCATAGCAGTCAAGGTACCAGGACACAACTCCTGGATTCACTACTCATGAGTCAAGCCATGGGGAAAAAAAAAAAAAAAAACAGAAGAGGACACTCAATACACCTGTGAGCCCCTGGGAGATCTCAGATACCTATTCAGGACTACAAATGAGTGCCGTTCTAATGAATACCCCCAAAATTAAGTTTCTGGGGATAAGATTTCTCAGGATAGCTGTAAAAAGCCAACACAGCTTGGCAGGGGTTGTACTCCAAAATAGACAGGAGACAGCTCTCCTGATCCCTGAACAAGGAGGGACTTGAGCCATCTTGAATGAAACGTGTTGTTTCTGGGTAAATACTTCCAGTTAAGTTAAAGAAAGTCTCACCGTCCTCTAGAGAAACATTCAGATCCTACAAGATCTCAAAGAAGGAGCTAGAGAGTTTTTGGGGTGACTACAGTCTCTCTTTGGGGATCCTTCTCCTGGCAATGTGGAATTTGGAGTTGGTTAATGCCCCTACGAACCCTTATTATCACCATATTGATGCTACTTAAGATTGCTCCATGTATTATCAATTGTCTAACCCATTTTGTCTCTGCCCAGGTCAATGAGCTACAACATGCAGTGCCAGTTCAACAAGGATATATAAAACTAAAGCCGACCACTGAAAATATCACTCACCCTTAGATGGACACTGCTATAAGTACTGCTGAGGCTTGAGATTAGCAAGAGGGGGAGGCCCAATGCCCAATGCCATCCCAGCTCAGCAGGAAGTCACCAAAGAGACCTCAACACCCCTATTCCCAAAGAATTGGGCCTCCCATCTCTTGAGTGGGGAATGTTAGGTAGTTAGAATAGGAAAAAAGGAGTCCAGAATGGTGGTGGCTAAAAAACAAAGAAGGGAAAAGCCTGTGAAAATAGAACAAACGAAGGTGTCCTTGGAGGGTGAGAACCTCAGGCAAAACAAACAACCCTCCTGGCTAGATCAATTTACATAGAGAAGGCTTGGGGGTGGGGGGTGGGGGTGGGATATATAAAAAGAGGAGCCAAAATTGGGCCTCTGTCTTCTCTTCTCTTCACACCTTTTGGGTCAGCCCACCCTCATGCCTCGAGGATGTATTTTCCTTTGCTTGCCAAATTAAACTGAGCTGTAACATGGAACTGTTACACTTGTCCGTCCGTCACTTCAAATTTTTGCTGCAGTAAGACAGAACAGAGGAAATTACAAACTCCACAGACATAAAGACATCACATGGTTATGGACTACATTCCCCACACTGCACATCTCATACCCATGACCCATTGACTTTGCAACCGGAAGTTTGTACCTCTTAAACTCCCTTACCTATTTCTTTTTTTAGAATAGATTTTTTTTTTTTTAATTTTGAAAATGTCCCTGTTAGAGACATAAACCAAACTCACACAACATGACCAAACATCTCCCTGACCCAATTGGGACAGCCAAAAATGCCTCCAGACATTGTCCAAATTGTGGTTGAGAATTCCTACTTTAGGACTCAGGTTGTGTCACATTCTCAAGGAATCCTTTCTTGGCACCCTCACCCTCACTCATTTACTTGAGCTCTTCTGTCATAGCACCCATATTAATTTGTAATAAAAAACTATTTGGGGATGATTATTTGTGATTATTAACGGTCCCTTCCTGAAGGGATGTAAAGTTTGATGTAAAGTTCCTGAAGGTAGAGACTATATCTGAGCTTTTTCTTCTTTTTTTTTTAATTACTATTTACTAAGCATTCCCTCTCTAGAACAATAGCTATGTATTAACATTTATTAGCAAACAAATGCTTGTTAAGTGAATAGATTAAGAGCTGACTAAAGAAACAACACAAAAACATCCCATGTCTGGTACAAATCTGAACTCAACATCTGCTCTTATTTTGGGAATAGCACATAATTATTTAGGGACTACAGAGAAGGCAATGGCAACCCACTCCAGTACTCTTGCCTGGGAAATCCCATGGACCGAGGAGCCTGGCAGGCTGCAGTCCATGGGGTCGCTACAAGTCAGACATGGCTGAGAGACTTCACTTTCATTTTTCACTTTCACACATTGGAGAAGGAAATGGCAACCCACTCCAGTTTTCTTGCCTGGAGAATCCCAGGCCTGGGGGAGCCTGGTGGGCTGCCATCTATGGGGTCTCACAGAGTTGGACACGACTGAAGTGACTTAGCAGCAGCAGCATTTAGGGACAAAGAGAAGGAAAAGAAAAAGAGAGAGAAGAGGAAGTAAGAGAAGGACAAAACAAAAAACACAAGTGAAGGTCACAGGTCCAGGAAACCAGGTGTTGCCAGAATAAAGGGTGTTACTGAGAAACAGGACCACAGCATCCTATTTCCAAGTATGAATATGGTTGTATACTAAAACAGATATTTGCTTGCAAGTGTCTGACTTTTCTAAGGTCAGAAATCTGCTGAGTCAAATGTGAAACTTTCTCCAGGGCCCTTCCTGTGTTCCCTTTCCCGGTATGCACAGCTACTCATTGTGAAATTTCACACTGTGTCTGTATGTGTTAAGTCGCTTCAATCCTGTCTGACTCTTTGCAGCACTATGGACTGCAGCCCACCAGGCTCCGCCATCCATGGGGATTCTCCAGACAAGAATACTGGAGTGGGTTGCCATTCCCTCCTCCATGGGATCTTCCCCACCCAGGGATTGGATCCATATCTCCTGCAGCTCCTCAATAGCTATCCTTGGAATTTCTTACTTTCCCCTAAGTTTTTCCTAATTGAAAAAATGATTAACGAAAGGCTGACATCATCACATTGTTCCAGAGAATATTTATTGCTGTCTGGAGCTTCATGCAGGTCAGTTCTACACAGTCCTCAGAATGTTAAGAGATACTGCAGACTTGCCCAAAGACATAATAGCTTCTATGGCCCTGCTATGCTTCTAGTCAACAAGGGAGATTGAATCCTTTAAAATCACATTCAGAAAATGATAGATGTGGAAGCATCACATTTCATGTTTTCAAACTATATTACAAGGCTATTATAATCAAAACAGTATAGTATTGGTGTAAAAGCAGATACATATACCAATGGAATAGAATCAAGAGCCCAGAAATAAGTCCATTCATACACAGTCAACTAGTCTTTTACAAGGCTGCCAAGAATCTGCCTGAAATGCAGGATAGTAGTTTCTTTAATAAACAGTGTTCAAAAACTGTGTATCCACATGCAAGAAAATGAAACTGGACCCTTTTGTTACAATATACACAATAAATAACTCAAAATAGGTTAAAGACTTAAATATTATATACTAACCATAAAAATCCTATAAGAAAACATAGGAATAAAATATCCATGACATGACCCTTGGCAATGTCTTTTTGGAAATATTCCAAAAACAAAGCAATCAAAGCAAAAATAAACAAATGGGGCTATGGCAAACTAAAAAAGCTTCTGCAAAGGAAGTGAAAGTCTCTCAGTTGTGTCCAACTCTTTGCAACCCCATAGACTATACAGTCCATGGAATTCTCCAGGCCAGAATACAGGAGTGGGTAGCCCTTCCCTTCGCCAGGGGATCTTCCCAAACCAGGGACTGAACCCAGGTCTCCCACATTGCAGGCGGATTATTTATCAGCCGAGCCACAAGGGAAGCCCTCTGCACAGGAAAGGAAATAACAAAATGAGAAGGCAATCTATGGAATGAGAGAAAATATTTGCAAATCATATCTGATAAGGGGTTAATCTTCAAAGCATATAAGAAACTTATACAACCCTACAGCAAAACAAAACACACACACATACACTTATAACCCAATTAAAGAGTGGGTGAAGGACCTCAGTAGACATTGTTCCAAAGAAGACCTACAAATTGTCCATAGGTACATGAATAGGTATTCAACATCACTAATCAGTAGGGAAATGCAAACCAAAGTCATAGTGAGATACCACCTCATACCAGTCAGAATGGCTATTATCAACAAGGTAAGCAATAAAAAGTGCTGGCAAAGGTATGAAGAAAAGAGAACCCTTGTGCACTGTTGGTGGGAATATAAAGTGGTACAACCACTAGAACACAGTATGGGAACCTCCAAAAAAATTAAAAATAAAACTATGTATGGTCTAATAATCCCACTTCTGGGTATATAAACAAAAGAAAGAAAGTTAGTATCTCAAAGAGATATCAGCACTTCCATGTTTTCACAGCATTACTCACAATGGCCAAGATATGGGGAAACCTAAGTGTCTGTCAGATGAATAGATGAAAAATTTGTGAGATAATACATATGAATAAATATTATTAGCTTTAAAAAGGAAGAAAATCCTGCCATTTACAACAAGATAGATGAACATTATGATAAGTGAGATAAGTCAAACACAGAAAGATAAATAATGCATCATCTCACTTATATGTGAAATCTGAAAAAGTCAAACTCACAGGAGAGTAGAACTATTGCAAGTTTGGGGGCCAACGGGGTCAGGAAATGGAGAGATGTTGGTCATAGGATACAAACTTTCACTTAATAAGATGAATAAGATCTGGAGGGTTCTAATATACAGCATGGTGACTATGGTTAATAACAATATATTTTACACTTGAAATTTGCTAAGGGAATAGATCTTAAATGTTCTCACACAGAAAAGGCAAGTACATGAAGTGACAAAAGTGTTAATTAGCTTGATTTTGTTAATCACTTCACAATGTACACATATATCAAATTATCATGTTGTACCCATTAAGTATATGCAGTTTTTATATATCAATTATGCTTCAGTAAAGCTGGGAGAAAAAAAGAAAGAAAAGGACAAATGTAATATATGATTGCATGCACAACATGGAGAACTTTAAATACACATGCAAAAGAAGAAAAACAGAATAAAACCAGCTATCAAAAAAAAAAAAAATCCAGTGTGCCCAGGACACATGTGCTGCTGCTGCCTGAGTCCACTGCTCTGCCTCAGCCTGCTACTCTGCCCATGCCACCTGCTGTTGGGACCTGGCAAGCTCTGGCAGCCTGGAGTCAGACAGCCTTGAATGAGCATCTGGCACCTCATGTGTGTATCTCTGAGCTAGCAGCCCTGATCCAACCCCTCTCTTGGTCCTCCAGTCAGCCTGGATGTAGACGTTAAGGAAGTGGACACAGAGACTTGACTGGCGACCCATCTGATATGGGACACTGGTTCCATCCTTGGTCAGGGAACACACGCCTTGGAGCAGCTAAGCCAGTGCGCCACAACTACTGGGGCTAAGTGCCGCAACTACTGAAGCCTGAACGCCACAGAGTCCTTGCTCCACAGCAGGAGATGCCACTGCCATGAGAAGCCTGCACACTTCAACTAGAGAGTAGCCCCTACTCTCTGCAACTAGAAGAAGCTCAAATGCAGCAATGCAGACCCAGTGCAGCCAAAAATAAAATAACTAAGTGTCATTCACTTGATACAGTTGATAGGCAGTAGAGGGATTCAGGCAAGGGAGGAACAGCAGCCCCCCGGGGGCTCCTGAGCTTCGGAGGAGTCTGTGACATAAAAGAACTTTGGACACATGAAAAGATGCTCAATATTGCTCATCATTAGAGAAATGCAAATCAAAACTACAATGAGATATCACCTCACACTGGTCAGAATGGCCATCATCAACAAGTCTAAAAACAATAAATACTGGAGAGGGTGTGGAGAAAAGGGAACACTCTTGCACTGTTGGTGGGAATGTAAATTGATACAGCCTTGATGGAAGATGCAATGGAGATTCCTTTAAAAACTAGGGATAAAACCACACTATTACCAAGCAATTCTACTCCTAGGCGTATATGCTGAGGAAACCAAAATTGAAAAAGACACATGTACCCCAATGTTCATTGCAGGACTGTTTACAATAGCTGGAATATGGAAGCAATCTAGATGTCCATCAACAGATGAATGCAACAGATGAATGGATAAAGAAGTTGTGGTACATATACACAATGGAATATTACTCAGTCATAAAAAGGAATGCATTTGAGTCAATTCTAATGAGGTGGATAACCTAGAGCCTATTATACAGAGTGAAGTAAGCCAGAAAGAGAAAGATATATATCGTATACTAATGCATATGTATGGAATCTAGAATGATGGTACCAAAGGATTTATTTGCAGGGCAGCAATGGAGAAACAGACATAGAGAACAGACTTACGGATATGGGCAGAGGGGAGGAAAGGGTGAGATGTATGGGGAGAGTAACATGGAAACTTACATTACCATATGTAAAATAGATAGCCAATGGGAGTTTCCTGTATGTCTCAGGAAACTCAAACAGGGGCTCTGTACCAACCTATGGGGATGGGATGGGGAGGGAGATAGGAGGGAGTTTCAAGAGGGAGGGGATATATGTTTACCTATGGCTGATTCATGTTGAGGTTTGACAGAGAACAACAAAATTCTGTAAAGCAATTATCCTTCAATTAACAAATAAATAAATTTAAAAAAAGAAAGAAAGAAACTTGAGACCCTGATCTAGAGGAATCTGAAGTCAGAGGCTGCTGAAGTGAGCCTTGAGGAAGGGCAAAGCTTACTTGTACCCAGGAGAGTCCAAAGGGCTACAGGAGACAGAAATCATCCAGCATGTCAGGTGCTCAGGCTTGCAAAACATGCTTTGTGGGTGATTCATTCCTATCCTGTGGACTTCGGAATAGATACACTGGAAATCTTTGTCAACAGGTTACTTGTCAAGGTTTAAACATAAAGCAGGCTACTTGGGGCCTGGATCTATGAACAAGGGGACTTAGTCAAGACTCCACAGCTCTTTGGGGTAGATTTAAGATTGGACTCTGAGCCTCCTGACACTACACTCTTCCAACATGCTAGGCAGAAGCCAACAGCCACACAGAGCATCTGACTTGCAGCGTCCTTTCCTGCTCGGCTGGGGCAGCAATGCAGCCCCTTCTGCATGAGGGGACAGTAGCACTGAGCCCCTCATTCTACTAAAGTTAAGGTTCTTGTTAAAACAGAGTCTCACAAATGATCAGGAAAAGAACTGCATGCCTAAAATTATGGTTTTGCTTTATCAGAAATTAAAGATGATTGGCCAAATTTTCTTAATGCACATTTTAATTTTTTTGTTATTTAAACTCTTTTAGAACAGGATAGAATCATCTTTTCATTTGCGGCAGAAAGCTAGGCAGAAGAAATGAATCTAACATAAAACATTGTTATTTCCTCAGAATACTGCAAGAATTAAAATAGAGTCATATCTAAAAAAAATCTGGGATATAATCATTCCTTTTTTGGGTGGATGGCTATACGTTTAAGAGATACTTTTATTATATGTGTCTATGTATTGCTTGGAAATCATTTTTACTTGCTTCCAGATTATTGCTTCTATTTCTGTCAAATTCAAAACATTTAAATAGACGGTGATGCCTGATGACTAAATCTCTCGCAGCTTACGGTCAGTAAAGAATGCCAACTGTATATGGTACCTTTAAGTAGTGTGAAGATAATTATGACATCATTAATGTTATTCTCAAGTACAGTGGTATTAACTGAACATATCAAACAAGAAATTCCAAAGAACTGAGAGGCTTTCAATTCTGCTAACTTGGGTCTGTATGTTCTGCTAAGGTGGATTAGACAAGTTTACCCATCTATACTTTCATATCCAATATTTCCTTACTCTCTCACACTACCACTCACCAGTTGTTTACAGTTCCCCCAAATAATTCTACTCTTAAATAGTTTTCTCTACCCAAGACACTGTATATTGTTGATTAAAAGTATTGTAGTCAAAAAGCTGAAGTATACCTAAGAAGGCATCTAAAGTACTTCCCTGATTCACAAACTGGAATCTTTTGCAGCTTAATTAACTTGGAGTAGGTGCCAAACATCTGATTTGATTGTGCCTAACTTGAAAATACACTCAATTTGATCTCCTTTGGAAAACACTCACTTAGCTGTAGAGCAGAAATTAACAAAATATTGTAAATCAACTATACTTACAAAAGGAAAAGGAAAACACTCAGCCTCCTAAAAGAATCACAGTTTACATCAACAAGCAATTCTTCCCTGAGCTTACTCAAAGTAATCTGACAATAGGATATCATTTTGAAAATGAAGGAGTTAAATAGTTTTCTATTCTACTTTTTATAGTTTTACATTTTTACTCAATTTTTTAAAAACCCTGTTGCTATTGTTGTTTTTAAATTCACTCTTTTTGTCATATCTATGACTTAGGCAATCAAGAGCTCATTTGTTTACATTTGTCTCTCTCCCCTTTTCTCTATTTGAAAATGAATGAATACTTTTATCTTATCTCATTTGTACATGAAATTCTGCACATAAGTAATCAGTCAAATCCTGCAGGTTTATTTTTAAAGTTTTAATCATAATTAAAAGATTACTAGTTTCATTTCCATAAGCCATTCACTCTTAGTAGTTAATTATAAAAGTGAATTCATAAAGTGTATGCCATTAAACCATATTGATAAGAAACTGAACACAACAAAGATTACATGCAATAGGACCTATAGCATTGTAGAGCAATGCTTTTATCTGTTTGTTCTTTTGTAAATAAATTTTCCCTAGACATTTTATTCCAATTTTGTTCTCAGCCATTAGATCTCTGGATATTCTTTGTGACCACTAGAGGTCTACTGCACCTATCTTGAAAAATATGCTTATTTTTGTTAGTTACGCTGTTTAGGACTTGCCTGAGTGTGTCCACTATTTACCCATTTTTTCACGCACTGATTCACTAATCCATTCATCATTGTTCTGATGCTACTTTCAGAGGAGGAAAGAATTGTGAGTTTCTTACCTCTGCCTCTTTCCCTATCCTTCCTTGTATTTAACACTCTACCTCCTGCCTCCCCAGGCCCTTATTCTATCAGGCATCTCTCATCCTCTCTCTACCTTCAACACTTGCCTTCTTCTTTGGTCTCCACACATTTCCTTGTAAACTTGCTAATAAGGCTCCCATCCTAAAATCTTTCTTCATTCTGGTCTTCCTCTGGTGATTCTTCTAAGCTCAGGACTAAGTCCTAAGTCTCACCAACCATTCATTGATGAGCCCTTACTATCACTATTATGTAAGAACACTCACGTTATCTGTGCTCCCATTGTCACCTCCCATGGCTCCTCCAATACATTTGCACCAACTGAAATGGTTGTAACAAGACAGTCACATCCTTGATGCTTCCTGCCTTTCTCCCAACAGCATCATTACTGAGTCCTGAGATTCTATCTCTTTAATAGTTCCAGAATCTGCTTGCTTTCCTCCTTGTCTCATCTTCACTCAGGTCCTTATTTCTTCTCATCTAAATTAACCCACAACCTCTAACTGGCCTCATGACATTGGCCTTCTTCCCTTCCAACATTCTCAACCCTCCTGCCAGGGATCTTACTAAGGCACATCTAACCATGTCACTACCTTGCTAAGACCATTCCATCATTCCCTGAACCTTCAGATGAAGCCCAGACCCATAGTAAAGATAAGAGTAGCCCATCACAGGCCTCCGCCTACCTTTCCCCTGGGTCTCTCTCCACTTCTCTCTTCCCCCAGATCTTCACACGCAAACTTTCTGGCCTGTCCTTGCTCCTTTTGTTACCATTGATTTTTGCAACCACTCTTTTTTTCTGTGTTGAACTTCATTGCTGAGAGTATGTTCTTCAGAAGTCTGCGGGTGACAAACACTTGGTCTTTGTGTGTCTTAACATGGCTTTATTTCATTCTCTTTTTAGTTTTACTGATTATGACTTTTTAAAATCTGAGGGCACCAATCACTTTTTCCTGGAAAAGTCTGAGCTTTTATCTTCCCCCCCTCCCCATCCTTTCTATTCTCTCCTCTTTTTACTCTAATTACACATATGTGGAAATTGATCATATTATCCTATCTCTCTCTTAGCTTTCTCCATGTTTTCATCTCTTTATCTTTATATTGTGAGTAGACATCTCAAATCTATCTTCCAATTCACTTTCTTTTTTCGTCTGCTATTTCTATACAACTGCTTAAATTCGCCTCTCTAAGAAGCCTTCTTGAAACCTAAACCTGAATTAAGTTTTCTTTCTCTGGGTCACTAAAGGTGCATGTACAGGCCAACAGGTAGTACATTTAAAAAGTTTATTTTAACTTTCTGCTTATTTCTCTCTTCCATTTCAAATTTTCTATTTGTTAAGGGCAAGACTTCTTTATTTTTTATACCCCTTGTGCTTGCTACTGTGCCTGTGACATGAGGAGCAATCTGTAAACATTGATTATTTCTCACTTTTAACTTCAATATGCATACCTGTCTGGTACTATTGATAATTTTATTTTCACTTGATATCTACTTATACACCTTCCCCATATAAGGGTAAGAACTATATTTATTTGGTGCACTATTATATTTCCAGTGTTTGGGACATAACAAACACCCATATATATCTGTGTTTTCTTTATGATGTGCCTCTCATTATCTTAAAGAAAACCCAAAGGAATGGTCTGTGATTTGAAAACACTGGCAATATTACTAGAATTGTGGTGCTACTGAAGAATCCTTATTTTAAAAGCACAGCCTTCTTCTAACTTTTCTTTGACAGTTGATGGGTTAGATCCCCACTTTATATTTTGAACAGTTCTTTCCATTCCAAGGATATTGACTGACTTTTTTCTATCTCCATGGGTTTGCTGAAAGCAAAAGTAACATTCCAAATATCTTAAATCTATTACTTTTAACAAAAACAATTTCAAGAGAAGAATAATACAGGTATCATTCAGGGAAAATTCTTCTCCATACCTGATGTTTTCTTATGGATTCAGAGCTATTTATGAGAGTAACACTTTCAGCCTCTATCCATACTCTCACCACACATTCTTGTATATTCATTTCAACTGCTCCATCTCATATGCACCTCCAAGAAGGAAAACATGTTATTTTTTAATTTGGAAAAAGAAACTGGATGAATAGCCCAGCTCCTTCTCTCTCCTTATTCTGAGGAGTGGGAATTCTTCTCTGCTTCTCCATGAATTTATTCTGCTCCTGTTCGGACAGATTTTCCATGGCCCAGTATTGCTTTGTAGATATATATATATGCCTAATTGAGGGATTCAGTATTATGTAACTGACTTGCCTGCAGACATATGCATATTCTTTCACTGTTCTTTCAATAATAAGGTGATATTTTTGCCCTCTTTCTCCTGAAATTAAACTTTATCAATTGCTTTAGACCTAAACCAAGCAGGGGGAGCTACTTATTGATGCCCCCTGCCAAAGATACTAAACACATTTCAGCAGAAGATGGTACACATATTATAGTGATCCAAGCACTCATTTCTGCCACTGTCATAAAATAGCAATCCATTCATTCATTCATTCAACAAACATCTATCGAACATCTGTAATGTGCTAGTTCCTGAGGGTAGCTCAGTGAACAGTCAAAATCCTTTTCTTCAGGAAGTTCATATTCTAGTGGAAGAGAAATAAAGGAAGATATAAAAATAATATTGGGTTGGCCAAAACTTTCTTTTGGGTTTTTCTGTAACATCTAAACATCTGTAAGAAACTACAGAAAAACCCAAATGAACTTTTGGTCAACACAATAAGTGCTATGGGGGAAAATAGGTTGAAGAGATTAAGAGTGGGATAAGATAGGGAGGTCAAGGGCAGTCTCAGTGAAAACATAACATTTGAAGCATTGCACAAAGAATGGATAGAAGTAAGAGAGTAGTTGATGGAGAGATCTGGGGTAGAGGAAACAGCTATGAGGCAGGAAGAGTGAGGAGGTCAGTGGGGCTGGAGAAGAAGAAGTACAAGGAAGGAGAGGCAGAGCTCATGGGACAGGAGGTCAAAGAGGTGATGGGGAGAAAGAATAAGTCTGTAGAACCGTGAAGTCCGTATTAATGATTTGAGCTTTCATTCAGGGTGATGTGGGCTGTCAGTGCAGGATTTAAACAAAGAAACAACATTGCCTGACATGTTTTCAAGGGATTTCTCTTGCTGCTGTATTGAGAATGAACCTACAGGGAGCAGTATAAAAACAGGGAAATCAGCAGATTATGGCAACAATCCAAGTGAGAGGTGATGGTGTCCAAGAAGAGTGCCGGCAGAAACGGTAAAAGGTGTCAGATTCTGGATATATTTTATAGATGGAGCCAAGAGGAATTCCTGATGAACAGGCAGTTGGATGTGACAGCCTGTGCTATTAACTACTTTCCAGGGTAAGTGCCTCTTAAGAAATACTGAATATGTCTCATAAAGTCCGTCAGTGATCCCTGCTTCGAGGCATCATATTTTAACACTTTAAAAGGAAGCTTTTGCAGCTCAAGTTACTCCCAGTGTAACTGGGAAGCGAAGTCTGGTCTAGAAGAACTCACTCATTCAACATTTCACTTGGTAGAGAAATTAAAATGCTTGCTCTCTGATATCAGCAAACGTTTATAAGAATACATCATATATATAAATACATAAAACATAGAGCTTTAATAAGAAAATGTATTGATAAGTCAATGTCCAACCTCATATCCTATAGTAACTGCTAAAAGAACATCTCCTATGTACCGCATTTAGAGTCGATTAAAAGGTGACAATCCATCTGATATTTTGTGAAATCCTAATTTAAATCTTTATGTTTTTTAGGAGTAATGGGAAAATCTTTTATAGGCTTTGCATAAAAGACCAAACAAAGATCCAACCAGTAAATAGAACATATTAAAGATTTTTTTAAAAATTTACAGGCCATTTAAGTCAAGCATGACTTGATGAACTCAACCCACAAATGATTTCAAGATTATGAAATAAAACTTCAGAGACATTTCTTGAAAGACTATAAACTTGCTCATACTCTACTATCTGAGGTAAGCTTGTAAAACTATCAATGTGCCAAGGTAAGTAATAAAATGTTTGACCAATCATCAGTATTTTTCTTTAGTATCATTCAAATGTAACAATGTAAGTCAAAAAGCAGCATTATCCTCACAGCAGTATCACAAACATTTGTTGGGAACAAAAGGAAAATACTAATGATTCCTTGCTATTTTCATAAAGTTATCAAAATTAGAACATGAAGGAAAGTAGTCTATAGTCACCAACATGTGTAAATAGTGTAATCACTCCCCCCACTGACAGCTGCTGTCCACGCCAATGCCACATGTCCCTCCCTTTTATCTGCCACCGTTCCATGTTTGAAGAAACATCCAAGCATCAAGACATGAATGACCTGCACTCCCACCACCAGAGGCAAAGGTAACAAAGTAGATATCACCATCTCCCTAGAGGAACAGGAAAAATGTCAAGGACCCGTTTTTACAACATAGTAGTCTGGCAATTTTTTTCATTCAGAGATTCTATTGTTTTTTCCACTGCCATCTGTAACAAAACAGGGAAATGAGGCTTTAGAAAATCAATGTTAAATGTAAACAAATCATTTGGACTCCACTTGGCTCCACAGTGTTGTATGTTTACTTTACAGATGTAACCTTTCCAGGCATTGGCTAATTCCGGTGTGATAAATAAAATTATCTTCAAAATTGGAGTACGACGTCATCGCAAATGGTATGATGGAAACAAAGATATAGCCAGTGCCCATTTATCCAGAATGACAGGAAACTGGATAATTGAATAGTCTCATTAGGTAAGAATTATTGTACATAAATTACCAATTTTCCAAGAAATAGAGTAAAAATAGAATATATTTAAACCATGGTAAGCGCAAATTAACCCATTTGGTTCACAGCAGTAACCATACCATGCTAGTAATTTTGAATATCAATTTAGGCTGCCAGATGCTGGGTTGAATCAATGGTAGCTTTCTAATTTGGCCTGAAAGTTGTTGATTTCAACAAATTTCTGCCATATGAATGTATTGTTATTATTTGTCTTCCTTATAGAGCTGTACAAGTATATGTTTTTATAACTTTCATAATTTGAACTTTTTTAATATTTCAGAGAAAGAGAAAGGAGAGAAAATCACTAGTATAATCCTCACACAAATATAATAGAAAAAAATATGCATGTATTTTATACATTATTTCTAATTACCATATAGTACAAGCCTAATGCTTTAAAATATTTTAAAATTCTGGCTGAAGTTGCAAAAAATGATTTAAGCTGTATACCTTTGTACTATACTTGCTTTTATACTATAGCAAGAATAAACCATCTAATCCCAAAAGATTGAATTTGAAGCATAATAAATCTGAATGCAAAATACCCTGGAAATACTTTATCCTGCTTTTGGACACCTATAAGGAAGTAGCCTATGCTTTTCAAATATAAAGATCAATCTTACCTTTATTTTGTGCATATTAAAGTTCAAATTCTGTATTCAACATGAAATTGTATTTTGATATAAACCAAAAGCTCTCTGCTCATCTGAAATTTTACTAGCCTCCGAAGCAGTAAAAACATCTTCAGTTTTGTCATCTTGGGAGGGTCTAGAACTTTTCAGGAATGCAGGTATTTCATGGCACAGCAGAGCCTAGCTAATTCCAGGAGGAAGGGAAAATCCGAGGAGATTCACATACCCGAAGCATCCTTGCCTAGCATCACTAGGCATCACAGGCAAGCACGTGGGGAAGATTCAGTTGAGGCTGTAGTACTTCCCTTGCTGTTCAGTTACTAAGTCATGTCTGACTCTTCTGTGACCCCATGGACTGTAGCCCACCAGGCTTTGCTTCCATAGGATTTCCCAGGCAAGAATACTGGAGTGGGTTGCCATTTCCTCCTCCAGGGGATCTTCCTGACTCAAGGATTGAACCCACTTCTTCTGCCTTAGCAGGCAGATTCTTTACCACTGAGCCACCTTATCTCAGCATTCACCATCTTCTGACTGCTGAACCTATGACTTTCAGAGGCTCACCTTTGTTTACTGGAGTTACCTCGCTTGCAAGTAACTGGTAGGTTAGGTCCCCACAAACACACACAGTGCCACGTCTACCCATAGACAATGACTGATTCCTTGAAGAGTACAAAATCCCTACTTCTTTGCCTCCAAATAAGACAGCCTCTGAAATTCAAACTCCAGAGCTCCTTGCGGGATCAGCTTGAGCTACACCTGAAATCAAACGGCTGCATGGCTTCTTCTCCTCCCCCACCCACCCCTGCACCTCCCCCCACTTGATTCTCCAGGGAGCCTTCTTTTATAAATCACTTGCACCTGAATCCTTAATTAAACATTCTACTTTGGAGAGAGCTTGATCTACAAGGCAGGCGTGGCTTGGTATTCAATACGTACAAACAAAGTATTTCAGTTCAGGCAAGTCAGTATCCAAGATAGAGAGCAGATTTGGGGCAAGTGATGTTCAGATCAGGATCTGGGACTGAAATGCAGCAGCAGGGAACTCTAAAGGCCACTATCAGGAAGGACTGATATTCAGAGGCAGAAGTCAGTTCTTTAGGAAGAATGGGACTTCAGCAAGCTTTAAGAATAGGGACATGGGAAGAGGAACTAATACAGAGGTCTAGTTATAAGAAGTGTGTCAAATATTTTAACCTTTTCCTCTTTTTTTGTCCTTCCACCTGGAATACCTACTTCCAATCTCCCCATATTGCCTTCTGCTGAATCTGAAAATTTGCGTTAGTCTTTGAAAACACAGCCTGGATGTTTCCTACTCTATGACGCCTTTCCAGTACCCATAATACACGCACAATCTCTCTTCCCTCTCTGCCACCTCTACAATGGGCACATAACTGGGTGCAGTGACCATCCAATATTATTGTTAATGTTTGATTTTTATCCCTTTAAAGACTGTGACCTACCAACCTGCGGAGTTCATCTTTCAGTGTCATATCTTTTTGCATTTTCATACTTACTGTTCATGGGATTCTCAAGGCAAGAACACTGAAGTGGTTTGTCATTCCCTTCTCCAGTGGACCACGTTTTGTCAGAACTCTCCACATGACCCGTCTGCCTTGGGTGGCCCTACACAGCATGGCTCATTGAGTTAGACAAGGCCATGGTCCATGTGATCAGTTTGGTTAGTTTTCTGTAATTGTGGCTTCCCTCATAGCTCAGTTGGTAAAGAATCTGCCTGCAATGCAGGAGACCTGGGTTTGATTCCTGGGTTGGGAAGATACCCTGAAGAAGGAAATGGCAACCCACTCCAGTATTCTTGCCTGGAGAATCCCAAGGACAGAGGAGCCTGGCAGGCTACTGTGCATGGGGTCACAAGAGTTAGACACGACTTAGCAACTAAACCACCACCACCAAAGACTGTGACATCTGTCTCATTCATCACTTCATCCCTAGAAACTGTCATGACGTTGAAAGCACGTATCGTGAATTGATAGGAATAGCTCCTAGAACAATGCAGAATCCCAATTATATGATAGGGAAAAGTACAAAAGCACATGGGAGTTGTTCAAATAGATCCCAGCAAATCTGGACTGTCTAAAAGGATCAGGCAGATAGTTGAAAACTAAAAGACACACCTGAGGGCATGGGGAAGGTGGCAAATATTCTGGGGCAAAGAACCAGACTGGGCCAGAGAAGCATTTATTTCTGGTTCATGCCTTTCATACTTGAAGATTGATGAGTTACATAAATACTTTGTTCTCCTACACAAGAAAGATCAAATTTCTTTTATATTAAAAAAGCTAAATATTAGGATCCCATTAGGTAAACACTTATCTTTTATTTCCTCCCCTTGTCTTCTACAATCTGGTGTTATTATGATTGTTTGGTGGCTGAAGGAATGAGGTTTAAAGCCTATTTGTTACCCAGTTCTATTAAAGAAAGACATTCCAATTACCACTTTAAATGATGATTTAAATTATCTATGCATTTTATTCAGGACATCATTTTCCCCATAACTTTAGAAAGTATAGTACAGGGAACTCTACTCAGTAATCTTACATGGGAAAAGAATTTGAAAAATATACATGTATATGTAGAACAAAATCCCTTTGCTATACACCTGAAACCAACATAATATTGTAAATCATATATACTCCAATATAAAAAATATTATCCCTTAAAAAAAGAAGAAAATAGATGGATATTTGTATTGAAAATCCTATCAGTGTTTTGATATCTTAGTTCATACTATTATAACCAGTGTATCAACTTACTGTAAAAAGAACTGCACTTAATTGATTCCCTGGTTCAACAAGTGTGGAAGCAAAAATTGATTATAGTTCATTTAGATTTCTCTTTTACAGACTCACTGCTGTTAGGAAAGATGGTATTGAAAGACTTCATCAGCTAATTTAATGGTGTAATTGGCAATCCAAATGACAGAGTTGGTTTTCCTTTTCTCACAGTCATAATTCCTCTTCTTAGCAATGCAACTTCTCAGTGTTAAATGAAGACAAATATTATACAACACACAGACTCTGACTCTAAGTCCAAAATAGTTCATCTTCAAGTATTAGTAAACTAAAGTGCATTCTGAGAGAATGTTATCTAATCTGTACTTTATCTGTATCTAATCTGTAATCTGTACTAATCTAATCTGTACTTTAACCCATTACAGGGGCCCTACTATCTTTCATGCTGAATAGGTTCCATCTTCTTTCATATTTGGAAAGTACCAGGCAACTGGAATCTCAACGGTGCTACCTCCAGCTCACCCCTAATACTCAAACCATGTGCAAATTTGTTGATTCTTTTCTGTGTCCTAGTAGATTGTCTTCCTCTCTTCCTCCATAGTGGATTCACTAGTTCAGTGTTTTTTGTCTTTATTTGAAGATATTACCATAAGCTTCTTATCAGATTTCCTATCTGCAGTCTACTCCTGATACACAGACTTATCTTTCTAAAATACAAACATATGTTATATCCACTGGAAAACTTTTAGTTCTTGCCTATGACTTGCTTGCAGCCATGAAATTAAAAGATGCTTACTCCTTGGAAGGAAAGTTATGACCAACCTATGTAGCATATTTAAAAGCAGAGACATTACTTTGCCAATAAAGGTCTGTCTAGTCAAGGCTATGGTTTTTCCAGTGGTCATGTATGGATGTGAGAGTTGGACTGTGAAGAAAGCTGAGCGCCGAAAAATTGATGCTTTTGGACTGTAGTGTTGGAGAAGACTCTTGAGAGTCCCTTGGACTGCAAGAAGATCCAACCAGTCCATCCTAAAGGAGATCAGTCCTGGGTGTTCATTGGAAGGACTGATGCTGAAGTTGAAACTCCAATACTTTGGCCACCTGATGCGAAGAGTTGACTCATTGGAAAAGACCCTGATGCTGGGAGGGATTGGGGGCAGGAGGAGAAGGGAACAACAGAGGATGAGATGGCTGGATGGCATCACCGACTCGATGGACATGAGTTTGAGTAAGCTCCGGGAGTTGGTGATGGACAGGGAGGCCTGGTGTGCTGCGATTCATGGGGTCGCAAAGAGTCTGACACGACTGAGTGACTGAACTGAACTGAACTGATGACTTGCTTTTTTAAAAAAAACTCTATTTTATATTGGAATATAGCCAGTAAACAACGTTGAGATAATTTCAGATAGACAACAAAGGGACTCAGCCTTATATACATATACATATACATATACATATACATATACATATACATATACATATACATATACATGTTTCCATTCTCCCCCAAACTCCCCTTCCATCCAGGCTGCCACATAACATTGAGCAGAGTTCCCTGTGCTATACAGTCGAACCTTGTTGGTTATCCATTTAAAATATACCAGTGTGTACATGTTGATCTCAAACTCCCTAATTATCCCTTCCCTGTGAGTCTGTTTCTGTTTTGTAAATAAGTTAATTTGTATCATTTCTTTTTAGATTCCACATATATCATATGATATTTCTCCTTCTCTTTCTGACTTAATTCACTCAGTGTAGCAATTTCTAGGTCCATCCATGTTGCTGCAAATGTCATTGCTTCATTCTTTTTCATGGCTGAGTAATACTTCATGCACATTGCTTTTTGTCAGAGTAAGCAAGTTGCCACCTTTCTTGGTAGTTTAAGCTGTTACCTCCTGAGTGCTGTCCTCACAGCAGACCATTTGCCAGCTAGTCTCTGAGACCGCAAGCTTTCTTTCCACCCTTGCCTTTATTTACTCCCACAAACTAGAATACCCTTTCTTCTACTCAGATTCCTTTTCATCACTCAATGCTCTTTCAACCACCGTGTCCATTGAATACTTTTCTTTGAGTTTTCTAATCCAAACTCATTACACATTTCATGGGCATTCTAAATTGTTAGGACCATGTCTTAATCAATTTTGTCTTAATTGTCCAATACTGAAAACAATATCTGGCCTATAAATCATATTCAATTAATGTTTTAATGAAAGAGTTTTCTGAATCTTCTGTCATGGAAAATGATAAGCTCTAACTCACAGTCTCCAGTATGATCCTTCTTAAATCTAAACTTTAAACTACTGCTAGAATTACTTAGCTAAGATTTAAATGAGCTTGTCATTTCAATTATTATATGATGACTCTCTGTCATTCATCCAAGTAGGTAAATATTCATGGAGGATCTCAGATAGGATAGGCACTGAGAATAAAAGTGTGAGCAGAGTGAATATCATCCTGTCTTCATGGAGATGACAGTCCAGAGAAAAATCCAAATACACACACTCGCACATACAAAGTACAAATTAATTCTAACCACTTCAAGGAAAGTACAAGATATACGAGGGAGTACAAGAAATCTCAACCTATTTTATTTGCCATTTAATCTCTAGCATCTGAAAAATTACCAGAGTCACAGCCAAAGCTTATTACAAGTATATTGAACCAAAACAGACTTTTCCTGCTTTGCTGTTATATAACATCAAACAAAAGTCAAGGAAAACTGTCAAGAGGCCAATTCATCTTACTCAGTTTATCTTCTTAGTTGAGTAGAGGTGAAAAGTTTTCAACACTGCTTATATGGATACTGATAAATACATCTTCTACATAAAAAAGTCCTTATCTGTTACATGAATCTCATATTTAAATACATGTGGAAAGTGTGGGAAAAGGTAGAACAGAAATAAGTAAGAAGAAGCTAGAAACAGAATAATAAAAATGAGAGGAGGAAATATACATGTAAGATTACAAAGAGAAGAAGAAAATTGGAGTGGACATACCAAAAACTGTGTTTTTTCCTACTTGTCTCCACACACATTAAACTCTTCACTCAGTACCTGGCATTCTTTTCTATTTCTCTGTCAACACTGAAGAGCTAAACTGATTTTCATGCTATGACATTGTTAAAAAAATATGATTTTTTAATGTTTTTTTATAGTTAGAGATACCATAAACATGTCTTAGTGTTTTTTATGACCAGATAAATGTATTTCTATTCTACCAAAATTTTTGTGGGTCGTATTATCTCTATTGGAACTACTCATGTCTGTTGTGTAGTGTGAAAGAATCCATAGATAACACAGAAACAAATGAATGTATCTCTGTTCTAATAAAAATTTATTTACAAACACAGATATCCAACCTATAAGATATAATTTTCCAACCCCTACCTTGGAGTAAAATATACTATTTAATATACACACATACATTTGTGCAAAGTGCTACATGCATGTTTGAGTTATTTAATGTGTCTTTCGTATGGATCAGGGTATATATTATTCTACGGTTCAATTTGCATTAAATTATTTATACAATATGAAGCATATTTTAAGTATACTGTAATATTCATCCTTTACTTTTTATGAGACAGTATCTGATTTATATCTGATCCATTAAGCTTTGCTTTTTATGATCCTTGATTTTGTTTTTTATAATTACTCTTTATAATAATACTGCCTTAATGCAAATAGCAAGCTTGATATACTTGTGCATGTATGTGTATTATTAATATTCTTAATCACTTTCCCCTTCTATAGCTCATGTAACTTAACTGTGAATGTCATTCTGTAGAAACAGGTCTAGCCATCTAATCCTTCAAATTTATTTTTTTCATCATTAAAAGTTATGCCTTATAGGTAGGCTAATAACAATCTTTTTTCCTATAGAAATATATTAATACCACTGTAGTAGTAATTGACCTCCCCTCTCTAGGAGACAATGCAGACATTTCCAGGGGAGTTACTTTGATAGAAAATGTCTTTAGGCCTCTTTTTCCAAATAGAAGATTTTAAGAGGAAACATGCTCTTAACTGTCTGAAGAAGGGCAATGGCTGACCCATCACTCAGGCCCTGTCAATTTCTCAACTGATAATACAGTCAGAACCCAGCAGATGATCTCTTCACTTTCCTTTTGCCCAACTCAGTATGCAGTTTCCATGACTCAGTTACCTTGGCTCTGTCACTGGTGTACAGGCAGGACTAGAAGCCAAGCAAAGGCACCTTAAAGACAGTAAAGATTACTGGATATTTATAGAATGAAAGTCAAAACTGTGTACTGCGGAAAAGAGAGAGGGAGTTCCACTTTCCCATTTACAGGAACAGGCACAAAGCCAAATTAATTTCTTCTAAACTTGAGGTTTGTGTTACATGGTCCTTGAGTCTGAGCTCGCAGAAATGAAGTTGACAGCTAAATTACAGGCAAAGGTCACGGTTAAGACCCGATCTCATGGCTTTTACTCACCCGTCTAGATATGGAGCTATTTCTGTGTTTGAAATGTTCATTTGATCCTGCCAGCTCTACCCAGGTGAAACTCCAGATGAAGTCTGAGAAATCAATAGAAGAATTGTACTCAGAAAGGATCCAGGAAGGAGGGAAGGAAGGTGGGGCTTAGGGCCCCTGGAAAGACAGCAGGCTTGAATTGGGCCTTTGATAATACATCAATTAGGCCTGACTAACATGACAAGCAACAACATTCTTGTCCTGAATTTGTAGATTCAGCTAAGTTTCCTCAAACCACAAAGTGAAGGAACACAGGCAGCCTTTTCTTCAGTTATGGCAAATACCTGGTTGATCAAGTTAAATGTATATTTATGTATTATATATCTCTATATATTTACAGAGATATATTATATATCTCCACATATTTATAGAGATATATTTATAGGTACATGGGGCTTCCCTGGTGCCTCAGTGGTAAGAAATCCGCCTTCCAATGCAGGAGACACAAGTAAGTGCAATCCTTGAGTCAGGAAAATCCCTGGAGAAGAAAATGGCCAGCCATTCCAATATACTTGCCCAGGAAATCGCATGGACAAAGGACCCTGGTGGGCCACAGTCCATAGGGTCACAAGAGTCGGACACGACTAAAGCGACTGAGCATGCACCATTTATAGATCTATAGAGAGATAATATATAAATATATTATCTATAAATAGTTATATATATATGTATATACACACACACACACACACAAGAATGACATGGCTTAGCAATCTCCAAGTTTAGCAATCATACTTAAGTGTACTACCATTATTTTAGCTTTTAAATTTCCTTTCTGCTTACATCCTTAGCAAGAATACCAGTTTAGTAATGTCAGTTAAATTTGAATTTCAGTTAAATAATGAATAATGCTGTAGAAGTATATACCCTCTGCAATAGCTGGGACATATATTCATTTTTGTCTGAAATTCATATTTAATTGGGCATTTGCATTTTATCTGGCAGCTCTAGTTCTTAGTAAAGCATGGAAGATGGAAAGGGGTGATGTTTCTTATGGAAATATTAATTACTGGATGGATAAATTGGCACTTAAGTGTTCCATGCTATGGTTCATTAAAGATCAAATGAGACCAGTTTGTTTTTTTCTTATATAGACACACATAATTAATTCAGAATAACAGGGGAAGGTCAGTCTGAAATGGTAAGATATTTTAAAGTAAATGATACAATTTAAGGAAAGGAGTCTTCCAGAGTGAAGTTAACCACCAGGAACTCAAAAATATTTATTGAAAGAATTATGTGAGATAAATTGTTCATTATCATATGGTTGGCATGACTGTTAATTAATTACAATTGAGGCTGATAGAGTAAATTTATTCCCTTGAAGAAAATAGATATTTGTCATTTAAGGCTCCTGGAGGGTTAGACAGCAACACAGAAAGGAAGAAATAATAAAGATTATTGGACAAAGATGAAAAGTCTCTCTTATTGGAATAAACCCACAAGATAATAGCACTTTATTGGATGCTTACTATTGTTCATATATTTGGATTGCACATTTTTGCCCAGCACTTTATATAAATCAGCTTATTTTCTCTTTTAATCCCTACAGTATATCTCTTTGAGAAAGATACTCCTATGGTCTCCATTTTCTAGATAAGGACATCAGGGCTTAAGACTGATTAAGAAAAATTACACAAAGGCAGGTCAGAGTCCTTAGTCCAGATTTTACTAATACCATAAAATTCCATACTCCTAGCCATGAAGTGATATCAACTCCAACAAGTCAAAGACCAATCTGATGTGTATTTGAACATAGGAAACATGTTAGAATACATCTAGTAACCCAAGGTTGAAAAACTCAGAAATCAGAAGACATACAATCACATAAAATATAAATAAAGAAAACAAACTAATAACTTGTCCATCTGTTTTTGGACCTAATTGGTTATGACTCTGACCATACAGTGGCTAGAATCTTGTGCTTGGGCTGGGAAGGATGCTATCTGCGGAGGGCTTATAAAAGCCCTGAAGTGAATCAGCTATAACCTGATCTGGACAGGTGTACTTTACTAATACATACAAGTGATTCATTAGGCCGCCATATGTTGGGGATATTCATTGAGACACAGAGCTGAATGTGCTAGGAATGGAACTATTGTCATTAATTACTGCTATAGAAATTGGCTTCCACTTTGGGTGGCTATGAAGGATAGAGCATTGATAGAGCCCATGTTAGGAAAACATCCTTTTGTAAAAATGGAATACTTCGTTAAAGTTGCTAATGGCTTAATCAGCTGTACAGCATAAGGGAAAAATAAAAATTTGAGTATCCAAAAGGATCAAGACAGGAAAGAAAGAAATAACTAAATGTCATAGTGTACCTTTTACAAAGTGCTTAATTGCTTTGAAGTTAAACATGTTCACGCCTTGCATGAGTTTTAGCTCTCAAGATTTAGGAAGTCACAGAACAGCACAGTTCCCTTCCACTCCTGGGTTCAAAACTATTGAGAGAAAGGTACAGAGATCAGAGAGATGGATATTAAAATACAGGCTTTACTATAATAAATTTCTGATTGGAAAGCATGACTTGTCATATATTTATGGCCACACCAGGCCGCCTCTACCTCAAATGTCCTCAGTCAGTAACAATGCAGCTCTGGGCAATCACAGGCCTGATTTTGCAGGTTTGTAACATAGGGGAGTAGGGAATTAATACTTCCTGCAGATAAGCTGCATCCAAAAGTGAAAGAGAGGAGAAGGTATACAGTGGAACGTTCTAAGCAGTTTTTCCAAACTTCATCAACACACCACTCATCTTCCCTGGGGACAGTGAGTGAGGGGCTGGGAAGAGGCCAAGAGTGACCCTGGAGAAGAAACCAAAAGGAGATTCTTCCAAAATATGGACTTTTCTCCATCCCATTCAAGTTGAAGCATCACTTGCTGAATTCACTTAACAACTTCTAAGAGACTCAAAGAAACTGGATACTCTGGAATCAAGATTTTACACTATTTGAATTTTACAGTAAAATTAACTATAACAGGAACACTTATTTAATACTTATGATATGCCAGGATCTGTTCCAAACTCTTTACATATGTACATTCATTTAATCCTTCAAATTCTTCTAAAAAGAAAGATTCATTGCGATCCACAATTTACAGTTGGGAAGACTGAGACATGTGGATGCTAAAAACAGTCCTCCAGAGAGTTCCCTGGTGGTCCAGTGGTTAAGACTTGACTTTCCAATGAAGGGAGTGGGCATGGTTTCAATCCCTGGTCAGCAACTAAGATCCCACATAATGCATGGTGTAGCAAAAAATAAACACACAAATAAAATAAAACATTTATTTAAAAAATAGCCCTCCACATTTTTGCTGGTGATCTTTTTATTTAAGTCCCTTTAAGTCCCTTCCACCCATGGTAGAGACACAGGAAATTTTAGCACACTTTTCTGTATATTTTCTTTAGGCAGTAAGGCTTTGATTGCTGGCTCAAATGCCACATTCTACATAGAATTGCATAAGCCTTGCATTTTTATTAAACCAAGCAACTTCTTTCCCTGGTCCTTGTGTATACCTTCCCCTAGATGCTTCAATTGCTAAAACTTCCTCAACAGATAGGCTATATGTCTGCCTTTCTTCTGATCTTTTCTCCATTTGCCCATCTAACTTTTCTAGATTTCTTCTTCACCTCAGGCATCTGCTCAGGTCATCTGCAAACTTCTCAGGTGAATCGTGACTCCCTGACAACCCATAAGACAATATGAAGCCGGCCCTTCTCTGCCTACAAGGCACAACACCAGTTCCACTGTGTTTAAAATTAAAGCCCATTTATTTGAAAGGTACCCCACCTGTCCTTCCACTGGGTCTACCTGAGTCTTTAAATATACACGTTTTAAAAATCTAAGTGTACTTGCTTACTGAATTTTTTTCTCCGTGTCACCTTGATTTGTTCAAGTGTCTGTTATTTGAACTTTGTTTGCTATCTGCTGCCCTTATTCTGTTACGAAGTTCCTGATAGCAACTTTGGTCTTTAGCTTTTCCTTCTTAGTTTGGCTCATGCCTATCTGCAGACTGGACACTTGGTCTCTCTCTCTAGACCAGTGTCTTTAAAACTGCAGTCTTCAAACTACTAATAGGCATGACCAGTGTTTTCAAATACAGAATATAATTAAATGAAATAATGTATATAAGATTACAACTCTCAAGATAACTACAGTATTTGGGGTGACTTTATTCCAGGTGTGTGAGCATGTGTGTGTGCGTGCCTGTGTTGTGTATTAGAAACCACGAGGTCAGTGCTGGGTGAAAAAAGGATGCTGGCCCAATGAGGCTATATTCAGGGAGAGAAGTACAGCTATATGATGAGAGAACAGAAGGAGACTCAGGGAAATATTCTTTTTTCCCATTTCTTTAGAAGGAAATGGGTATCACTGATGATACATGTTCCAAACTAGAGTGAGGGCATGGGGCAAAGCTATTGAGATATAAAGGTATCAAATTATAGAAGAAGGCAAGTTAGTCCCAGTGACCTCTAACTTCATGTAAAATGACTTAGGTTATATGTTAGAAGCCTTGAATATAATTAGTTGGGCATCTTGAAAAATTCTGGGACAACTAACTTCTAAACTGTTAGTAATTTAAGAAGGCTGAATTTTTAAGAGCCTTGTTGAATGACAGTGAATGTTTATTTGAAATTCAGCTCAGTTCAGTTCAGTTCAGTTGTTCAGTCATGTCTGACTCTTTGCAACTCCATGGACTGCAGCACACCAGGCCTCCCTGTCCATCACCAATTCCCGGAGTTTCCTGAAACTCATGTCCATTGAGTCGGTAATGCCATCCAAACATCTCATACTTTGTCATCCCCTTCTCCTCTCACCTTCAATCTTTCCCAGCATCAGGGTCTTTTCCAATGAGTCAACTCTTTGCATCAGGTGGCCAAAGTAGAGTTTCAGCTTCAACATCAGTCCTTCCAATGAACACCCAGGACCGATCTCCTTTAGGATGGACTGGTTGGATCTCTTTGCGGTCCAAGGGACTCTCAAGAGTCTTCTCCAACACCACAGTTCAAAAGGATCAATTCTTCGGCGCTCAGCTTTCTTTGTAGTCCAACTCTCACATCCATACATGACTACTGGAAAAACCATAGCCTTGACTAGACAGACCTCTGTTGGCCAAGTAATGTCTCTGCTTTTTAATATGCTGTCTAGGTTGATCATAACTTTTCTTCCAAGGAGTAATTAGAAATTAGTACAGAGTAATTTAGGGTAGCTCTGTTATTGCTTATCAGCCCTAGGAACCATATAAAAAGAACTAAGAAAGTGGTAACTCAATATTGGCCATAAGAGGATGTGGCAAGAAAGGCTAGGGGTGTGGGTGAGGCACTCCAGCAGGCTGGAGGACAAGTACCACCATGGAAAGCCTGCTGAATGCTGGGGGAAAGGGCGCTGAATCTGCGCACCAGGAACAGGCTGTGTGTCTGTCCGTAATGAGAAGAAAAAGGATCCTAGGTAGACAATCTGCATCACTTCTTGAAACTGACATACTTATTATACATTAATAACCAGGATGCCTGAGCCAAAACAGTTAGGTAGAGGTTTGGATATTCTTGTTTAAATTTGTGACCTCTGGTTTTCCCTAAATAAACTGAATAACAACATAGGTGATGGAGGAAGATGGGGGCTTGGAAATGGGATGCAATTCTGAAACAAACTCCTCTTTCTTCATTCTCCAGCACTTCTTGAATCTTCTTTCTACTCTGTTTATAATAGACTTAAAAGATTAGTAAGTCTTTTGAATGTATTGAAAGTAGAATTGATTAAATCTTGAAAATCATCTTGAAATTTTAAAAAATCACTTATTCCTTATTGTTGTTTCGTGTTCCATTATCTATGGCTATGTAAAAATACCAATACGTAGTGACTTAGAATGATCAATTTTGTTTCCAAATGTGCAGTTTAGGCAGGGCTCAGTGACGGCATCTTGACTCTGGCCTACTCAGCCTCAGCTGTGTGGCTCCAAGCCCGGGTCTGGAATCATCTAAATATATGTTCAGTCCCATGTCTATCAGCCAGTGCTGGCTGTTGATTGGGACCTCATCTGGGATTGCCAACCAGAGCACCTACACACGGCCTTCTCCATGTGGCCTGCGCTTCTGACAACATGGGTTTTCATCCAAAAGAGAGAGAGATGGAAAAGAGCCAGATAGAAGATGTATCACTTTTTGTGACTGAGCCTTAGAAGCATCACTTCCCTTGCATTTTATTAATTGGGGCAGTCATGAAGGGCAGTCATCTGACCCATTTTCAGTCATTTTCAATAATGAAAATGGGTCAGATGACCTCCAAAGTGCCTAAGCATTTTTTTGTTCACTGTCAGAAGTACAGGATGACTCCTTACATCTCATGGTTTTGTACTTTTATTTTTTATTTTTTTATTTTTTTTTTGGTTTTGTACTTTTATTCACATCATTTCTTCCCCACTTCCAGCTCAACCATCAAGCCCAATCATCCACCCAGGTTCGAGAGATAAAAGTGGAAGCAGAGAGGTAGGTATTGTGACCTTTCTTCCACCAACCACAGATTTCCTGAGGGTTTACGTCAATGGGAATTTTATCCTAGCAGTCAAAGGTATGATTTGACCCTAGAATTTTTATGGGTGAATCTTAGAGCAGAATCTGAGGAGTTAAGTAAAATGCTCTTCTGCTCAAAGCTTATTTTAGAAATAAGTAATGGATGAATCACTAGATAGCTTATGGTTATGTTTTTATTGATATGTGACTCACCATGTGCTCCTATCTTTCAGGCGAAAATAATGTCTTTCCATGTAGGTGATTTGCTTTATTAGACCTCATGGGGGTAAAGAGCTCTTTGCTTTATGTTTTACTCTGACACAGTAATGGTCCTTGTCCTGCTCTTGAGAAGTGACTAAGAACCTCACTTGGGAAGATGCATTAACTTTTCAAGCTATATAAATTCCATTCATGAAATTATGTCTTCCAGGCATTATTATCTAAAAGAGTTAATGCTCTTTCTCAGCATATGGAATTTACTGCTGAGATCCAGCCCCTCCTGTATACACAGGGTATCACAAAAGGAATCCATTCTGCGAAGTTGTGCTCAAGATCAAGAAAATGGAGGTCAGATGAGTGCTTGTGTATTTTTTGTCCACTGTCAGAAGTACAGGATAACTCTCTACATCTCACGGTTCTGTACTTTGATTCACATCATTTCCTCCCTGTTGAGAGAAACCTAGTTCCTGCTCAATAATAATCACGTCCACTGGAAGCCTTTCCATATGTCACCAAGTGTATAATTACTGTAAGTCTACCAGAATGATCTCAACATCAAATTTAATTCACTTATATTCAATATTTATCATCTTTTTAGCATAGCACAATATGCTAAATTATTCTTTATTTTCCTTTCCCATTGGAGACAGCGATAATCTTTGTTCCTCTGCTACCCAAAATAATCCCTGCCAGATAGAACTGAATTCATGTTAGAATCCCCAAGCACCTTTTTGAAAATACCAACCCCTGAACTTCACCCTAAACCAGTTAAATCTGAATCTCTGGGAAGAAAATCCAAGCATCAGGTCATCAGGATTCTTTTAAAACTTTCCTGGGTAATCCAATGGTCAGCCAAAGTGGAGGACCACAAACATAGTGGATATTCAATGGTGTTTTCCTGAATGGGGTTTGTCTATTGAGTACCAAGCTCCCATTATAGATCCTTGAAGTATCTTCATTCTACAAAATGTAAGATTCCTAGTTAATGTGGTAAGTATTTTCCTTTTTCCCCAGCTAGAATAAAGTAGGAACTGCATATACAAATATATTTCAAGTTATTCAACACAAAGAGTTGAATGAAAATTATTTCTTTCCTAGAGTATAAAGGTTTAGGTAACATCTTAACCTGATACAGAAAAAGAAATTAAAGATTCTCCAGATGTTATCATGGAGATAACATGGAGATATCTCCAGATGTTATATAATTATATAATAGAATAACCTAGACTATGGTATTCAAATGTGTTCAGGGGAAATGTTTAAGCTAAATTCCATGATTTGTATACAGCTGACCCTTGAACAATGCAGGGTTGAACTGTGAGGGTCCACTTACAGGAGGATATCTTTCAATAGTAAATATTATAGTATTACAGGGTCCCTCAATTCAATTTGTGGATGTGGAGTGAACCACAGAGGACAGTTATAAGTTATACATGGATTAATGACCCCATGTTGTTCAAGGGTTACTTTGTATTTTTACATAGTTCAAATATGCCATGTACCATAATGTAACATATTGGTGATTACCAAAATATTAAGATATGTTGGTCATTAAAATTACTTTTGAAGAACTTCTAACATACATATACATGTACACACGCATACACACAAATGTGGAAAGCAGACTTGCCTCGGTCTGCTCACATAAAACTGCATGACTTCATTATTAAAGCATATGAGTGCTACTCTCAACCATATGCTGGCAAGATTTAGGAGCTCTAGCTTACAGGTTGTATTTCTCATAGCAAAAAAAAAAGAAAGAAAAACAGTTGTCAGTTGTGAAATAACAATTCATAATATATCACATTATAATAGTTTAATGTCATAGATCACTTAATGCATTTATATTTTAGGCACTCCTTTTCAGACTTTCACATTATATGGAATGCAAACATTATTAAATATTATTAGTGATACAAAATCGTTTTAAACAATGATCATTTACCCTTTTGTAACTTCTTACTTTTATGAAATCAGTGCATACAACTAAAAATGTATTAAATAAATTGTATGCAGGTGCTAAAGAACAGCAATTCTCACCAGATTGACGTTTACAGCGTGCAGTTGGTATTTCAATAAGGCTCTCTAGTGTGTGTGTAACTGTGTTCTCCCAGAAAGCCAAACATCCTTCTCAGTAAAATAGAATTTTTTTCAGATACATCTCAGGGAGGATGGGAAATGTCAGCAACATGTACATTAATGCTGAAAATCATGTTTGAAACTAGAGCCAATAGAGGTCTTTCAAACCTATCAGACTGAGAGTATAGTGTCACTTGCACTTGTCACTGTCACTTGCACATTGTGAAATCACTACACCTCAAAACCTCAGATTTGTGTGCAAGAGGGACAGTGGAAGACTTCTCTGCTTGTCCATATTCTCCTTGCCATATTTTCTAAGGATGTCAACTCTTAGGGATCCTAGTTCATTTGGTTAGTGAATCCTTAAAAGAGTAGGATAATAATTAGGAAAAATAATACTAACATGTTAATGGTCTGCAGCCACATCAACCCAAAATTCTCCTGTTGTTTCAAGAGGCAGGAGGAGAAAGGAGGACAGGAGCTGAATTTAGTATTTCTTTAAAAAAAAAAAAAATGTACTCTTATTTATTCAGCTGTGCCAGGTCTTGGTTGCAGCACACGGATCTTTCAGTTGAGGCATGTGGGATCTAGTTCCCTGACCAGAGATGGAACTGGGGTCCCCTGCATTGGGAGCATGGAGTCTTAACCACTGCACCACCAGGAAAGTCTCCCAATTCACTTTCTTGTTACTGCTTAGAAATAAGGTTTGGCACCAACATGTCTCAAGTCTGGCTTCACTCTGAGGGCTATTGGGTTTAAGTGCTTTTTTACTGAGGACCTGGGCAGTTTTCTAGTTTAGCATAGAGGACTACTCTGTAAAACTCCTGGAAGCATCACAGGCAATTTTAGGAAGCTATACTTAACCAGAAGCTGCCTCCGCATGTCGCAGGTAGAATGAAAGGAATTCTGCAGAAAGACCCTTGGGGGATTTGGTGGAAGGCTTCTGTCTCCTTTCCAAAAGAAAAAAAAAAAAAAAAACACATGCTGGGATAACAGATCTTTTCAGATGATGAGGCAAAGAGCAGCAGGATTTGGTTTTGGTTCCCAGGGATTAGGCAGTAGAACTGCCGTTTCTGCTCTTTGTTGGAGCAGCAGAACTCAGAACTGCCCTCTGAACTCGGCTACCTGGGGCTTCCCTGCAGGGTCACGTGGCTGTGTCGAAGGACTAGGAGCTGAGCATGACATTCAACCTCTCAACTGCCTATACTCCTCCTGTGAAAACAGAGCATTCGCCATAGCTATGTTGCGAGGGTTTAATGAATTAATAGTCATAAATTACACAGAACAGAACCTAGCAGAAGTACGTTCTCAATTACACAACAATTTTTGAGAATATTAGTTCAAAATAGTTCCAAAATAATATCTAGTCAGTGATGCCCACCAGCCTCTATGCTTACTTAGCCTTGTCTTTGATATTTCACTTCTGTAAAGTGTGTTTTACATTTTTAGACCTGAAAGACAAACTATAAATAAGTTGTGCAGACCACAAATCTGTAATTAAGTTTGTTCCTCTTCTTAGAGAAAATCAGTCAATTGTGGTTAAAATCATGACAAAAATATTTCTTCCTTAGAATAAGTTTCTCTCCTTCAGCTTTTTTTTCTGGGAAAACCCAGACCTGAATGAGCTGTTGAATTCTCTGAAGTACTGATCTGAAAGTCTCAGCTTTTAATTCTCCAGTACATATCCCTTCATGACTGTCACCAGGGCCTATCTCTGTAGGATGTGCAGCAAGCATCTCTCATTTTGGGGATCTGTGTCTTTGGTTTCCTAGCAACAAAGAAGACACCCCACACTAATGCCCTATCCATTTGTAACATTGCAACAATAAAGCCAACAGCTATAAAGTTGCCCAGTGATGTAAACTGAAAAATATTTGCCAAAATTGGCAACAAGATAAGCTACTCTAGGCAGTCCTTTTGAAAAAGTTGAAAATACATCTATAAAATATGATTATCTATCTGTTGCTTTAAAGAACATAGTGTATTTATTTTTCCATTATTTAGAAGGATCCTCAAAAACAAAATGAAGTCAATATTTGGGATTTCATTGGATATTTTACTTAATAAAATGAAACACGATTGCTTTCCATGTATTGTGTTACATGCTAAATATAGTGTAGGGAACAACACAGACATAAATCCTAATTTATAGAACTTAATCTAAGCACTCTGTTTCAGATTTAAGGTACTTTAGAATTACTCAGGAAGCTTGTTTAAAATGTTGTTCTCAGGACTTGGATTCTGATTCGGATCATCTGGGAGAAGCCCCTAAAGCTGCATTTTTCAACGGTGCCCCACACAACAGTGATGCAGATCACCCACCAACCATGTACTGAAAATTGGAGCAGAGGATGATCCAGACAAATCTTGTTAAGAAAATAAGGGTTTGTGATTAACATGTTTATAGTAGTGATTTATGATGAAGGACACAGAAGATAAGTGTCAGCCTACCATATCATCTTGCAAGCTCAGACACAGTGTATCTGTAAATGGGAAAAAAGAGTCACTTTACAGGGAAATTTTGCATAAGATGCAAGCTTTGTCGGTATTCACTCCTGATGCCCCATCTTCCAGCTGTGACCAAGCCTCTCAGGACTCTCAGTATGTGTTCAGCCTCTCTTCCAAGCCCCTCTGATACTCGTCCAGCTGTTCAGAGAACAAGCCAACTGAATCAACACAAGCTATATTTACCACAAGTGAAAGACTATCAATACTTGAGATAGCAGCGGGGAATTCTGACATCTGGTAGCACCAGATGATTAAGAAAGGCATTTGGCAAATCCAGATAGGTGAAACTTAGGAAAGACAGCTGCTTTGTGGGTTCAGGATTAAAGCAAGCTGGTGAGAGGAAGTAATAGCAGACTTGCCTGCCAATTTGCAAAACTTCTCTTTAATTCCCCAAGGTGTCATTCTTACAGATAACTAAATGAAGCAATTTTATTGCTGTATATTATTTTGTCTAAATCGTATGTAAAATCCAGCAATCATTCATAGATTATCTTTCTGCACCTGAAGATTAAAAGGAGCACTTCTTAGCAATACTGAGAAACTGAACGGCTTTCATTGGTCAGATTTTTTGGTGGGAAATCTAGTCTACTCATTCTGTTGGGACAGGTGCTATAAACAAATTGTGTGCCCAAAGGAGGCATGATTTTTAGCAAGGCAAGGAAAGCAGCCTTCTCAATTTCTTAATAAGACAGCCTGCTCAATGATCCTGAAACACCCTTCTAGGAAATGCAGAAATTCCCATATAATTCTCCACTTTAGGTTAATATTGATATCTCTGTTTGGAATGCTGACTGTATTTTCTACAGTGGAAGCACACAACAGGGAAAAGGCCTGGAGTTAAGCC
The DNA here is from genome assembly GCF_910594005.1 of Cervus elaphus. Taxonomy (NCBI): domain Eukaryota; kingdom Metazoa; phylum Chordata; class Mammalia; order Artiodactyla; family Cervidae; genus Cervus; species Cervus elaphus. The sequence continues at coordinate 36,082,404 of NC_057831.1, forward strand.
AGACATCCTGGAATGTGAAGTCAAGTGGGCCTTAGAAAACATCACTATGAACAAAGCTAGTGGAGGTGATGGAATTCCAGTTGAGCTATTTCAAATCCTAAAAGATGATGCTGTGAAAGTGCTGCACTCAATATGCCAGCAAATTTGGAAAACTCAGCAGTGGCCACAGGACTGGAAAATGTCAGTTTTCATTCCAATCCCAAAGAAAGGCAATGCCAAAGAATACTCAAACTACCGCACAATTGCACTTATTTCGCACGCTAGTAAAGTAATACTCAAAATTCTCCAACCCAGGCTTCAGCAATATGTGAACCAAGAACTTCCAGATGTTCAAGCTGGTTTTAGAAAAGGCAGAGGAACCAGAGATCAAATTGCCAATATCTGCTGGATCATGGAAAAAGCAAGAGAGTTCCAGAAAAACATCTATGTCTGCTTTATTGACTATGCCAAAGCCTTCGACTGTGTGGATCACAATAAACAGTGGAAAATTCTGAAAGACATGGCAATACCAGACCACCTGACCTGCCTCTTGAGAAACCTGTATGCAGGTTAGGAAGCAACAGTTAGAACTGGACATGGACCAAGAGACTGGTTCCAAATAGGAAAAGGAGCACGTCAAGGCTGGATATTGTCACCCTGCTTATTTAACTTATTTGCAGAGTACATCATGAGAAACTCTGGGATGGAAGAAGTACAAACTGGAATTAAGATTGCCAGGAGAAATATCAATAACCTCAGATATGCAGATGACACCACCCTTATGGCAGAAAGTGAAGAGGAATTAAAAAGCCTCTTGATGAAAGTGAAAGAGGAGAGTGAAAAAGTTGTCTTCAAGCTCAACATTCAGAAAACTAAGATCATGGCATCTGGTCCCATCACCTCATGGGAAATAGATGGGGAGACAGTGGAAACAGTGTCAGACTTTATTTTTGGGGGCTCCAAAATCACTGCAGGTGGTGATTGCAGCCATGAAATTAAAAGACGCTTACTCCTTGGAAGGAAAGTTATGACAAACCTAGATAGCATATTAAAAAGCAGAGACATTATTCTGCCAACAAAGGTCTGTCTAGTCAAGGCTATGGTTTTTCCAGTGGTCATGTATGGATGTGAGAGTTGGACTGTGAAGAAAGCTGAGCACGGAAGAATTGATGCATTTGAACTGTGGTGTTGGAGAAGACTCTTGAGAGTCCCTTGGACTGCAAGAAGATCCAACCAGTCCATCCTAAAGGAGATCAGTCCTGGGTGTTCATTGGAAGGACTGATGCTGAAGCTGAAACTCCAGTACTTTGGCCACCTCATACAAAGAGCTGACTCATTGGAAAAGACCCTGATGCTGGGAGGGATTGGGGGCAGGAGGAGAAGGGGACGACAGAGGATGAGATGGTTGGATGGCATCACCGACTTGATGGACGTGAGTTTCAGTAAACTCCGGGAGTTTGTGATGGACAGGGAGGCCTGGCGTGCTGCGACTCATGCAAAGAGTCGGACACGACTGAGGGACTGAACTGAACTGAAGGAGCAAGGGGGAGAAAACACGTGGCAAGGCAGAACATTTGCATAACAATAGTTATTAAGCAATTTTCAGAGACCCAGCTGATCTGGACAGGAGAATCAGGAAGAGGAAATTCAATTAAAAGACACTACTGCCATACACCTGAAACAACACAATATTGTAAATAAACTATACCCCTATATAAGATAAAAATTAAATTAAAAAATAAAGTGTAAATAAAAAGTAAAAGACACTGATTTGTAGAGAGACCAGGCCTTCTCCAGCTTTACGGTACATATGACTCACCTGTGGATCTTGTTGAACTGCTGGTGCTGATTCAGTAGATCTGAGGCAGGGCGAGATGCTACATTTCCAACCATCTTCCAGGTGATGCTGAAGCTGCTGAGGATTGAGGCGACAGGGGACCACACTGGCTAATGGGGAAAGGATGGAAAAGGAGTTCAGTGTTTGCAACATGACCTTGGATGCGGTATTTTTAGATTTTACTACTCTTCATTTCTGCACTTATTCATTTCTTTAGCAAGTGTTTCACTAAAATGCCCATAATATGCTTCATATGGTGCTGGGGGTATCAAAGGGAACAAAACAGGGACTTTCCTGGCACTCCAGTGCTTAAGGCTCCAAGCTTCCAATGCAGCGGGCACGTGTTTGATCCCCGGTCAGGGAACTAACATCCCACACACTGTGCCCTATGGCCAAAAATTAAAAAAAAAAAAAATGGGGGAGCAAAACAGTGAATTCCTAACATCCTGCCCTGCTTTTCCTGCCTTCTCCAAAATTGGTAGATTGTGCTAGATGACTTAGGACAAGGATGGAAGTATGACTGAAATGCAACAGTCTCCCTGAAATCTTCTGATCTGCTCAGGCATCTTATCTTTTGTCTCTGTGCTAATTACCAAGAAGTCACTTCAGTGAGTTGCACTAAAACACATCAATTTTAAAAAGAGCAGATTAGAGCCATTAAATAATTATGAAATGATTTAGTATAGCTTCAAGTTCTTTAAGGATATTTCATACCCTTAAAGAGAGCTTCAACCTGAATTTTCCCATTACCCAAATCATTTCCTGGCAGACTGTTAGTTATTAGAGAAGAATATTAAATCTTTTTAATGCCACCAATGTGACAATAATGTGGAATTAATACATTATAAAACATTCTAATGTGTCAATGATAGATAATTTTAAAATACTTGCTATGTAAAAGAGCTTATTTATTTTAAAGTTTGTCTCATCAGTGACAGTTCTTAACAAATTTAAAGAGTTCAAACCCTCTCTCTCAGGTCTCCTTCACTTCCTTTCACAGCTCCTTTCCCTTGTTAACTCTCTGTAAAACTCTTTTTCAAGGTTATCTCAATAGAACAAATGGAGAAGTCTGGAAAGGCATCTATATTCAATCTCCTTGAATGTTATCTAAGTTCTCTACCATCCCAGTTCTCAGTAATTAGTAGCAGGAATGACTGTGCTAAATGCCAAAGTGTGCCGGGCATCATGCTAGATCTTGCATAAAGCATTTGCCCGTTACCACCTGCAACAGTTCTGTCATGTAGGTCTTATTCCATTTTCACAGCAGACCAGGGCTCAGAGAGGTGGAGTTTATATGAGCTAATAAACAAAAGTGACAGATCCAAGCCAGGAGGACAAAATCCCTAAGTCTGTCCCTTCTACCCCATACCACCATACCAACACTTCATGAAGTCTTCTATTAGTTCTAAAGTACATGAGTGTGGGACATTATGAGTGTGCCATAAGGAAAGAAACTGAAGTCTCTTTTTGTCATGTATAGAAATAGACACTGTGATGTGGATGATTCATCTGTTAATTTTAATATTCAAATTCTTTATATGTGATGGGGTTTAAATACAGCAAATATACTTATTGAATATCCTAAGCTGAAGGACTTTGAGAAAACAGCAGAAGCAGGAGGGTTACCCAGACTCTCCTGCAATCCACCTACCCCTTCTCCTCTGAAACATGAAAGTCATAAACCTTCATGTGAGTGATGCCCTCCCTACACTCAGAGGAAAGGAACATCCTTTTCTTCAAAGATAAATGAACACCAAGAAGAGCCCACATAAACAAGCCTAATTTTACTTCATTTTCTTCACATTCCCTAATCTCTCATAGTCCTTCATGATCTCCCATGTTTCATCAAACCTAGGACAAAAATATACAGTTCTGCTTCTTTAGGTCTTCATTTCCTTCTAAAGGATCATATCTCACATGAAACTTACATTAAATAAATGTATATGTGTTTCTCCTGTTTATCTGTCTTTGCCAATTTAATTTTCAGACCCAGCCAAAAACCCAAAGAGAGTCAATGAAATCCTTTTCCTTTCCTACATATGTTTACTTATTCTTTCGTTGTTTAGTCTATCACATTCTCTCAAATGGTGTTTGGTCTGCTTGTTAGGCTCATTTGATCTAAAAATACAAAACGTCTTCAATTCAGAATTTTTTCTTTTCCTTTTCTTTTTTTTTGCTTTGTTTTTGTTTTTTGAGCTATTGCTTCTCCTCCATCTCCTTTTTCTCCTTTTAAATGTGTTACTATTTGCATACTAAATAACTGGATCTAGCTATCTTGTGTGTGTGTGTTAGTTGCTCAGTCATGTCCAACTCTTTGCGACCCTCTTATCTTTTAAATCATGATTCCCATTTTTTGGTATTTTTGCTCCAGATTATGAGGTTGTACATCAAATTGATCTTCCAGATTATTAATTCAACTCAGCAAGGTCCACTCTCTTTTTATTTTCTCTGTTGTTTTTTAATCACGTGTTCATTCAATAGCTATTGAGCATCTATAGTGGTACTAGCTCTAGTCTAGGCAATTGGGGAATATGAATGAATGAAATGAGTCAGATAACTCTTATCTTCTAAAATTACTTTAAGGCAATTTATCAGAAAGGCTCACATAGAAATTCTTCCTATGGCACCCTGACTCCCCGCTCTCCTCCCCACAGACATCCTGTAACTCCAGACTCCTGGGACTCAGAAGTTTAAATTTCATGTTGAATCCTCTATAATTTGTGATTGCTTCTGGGCCAATTTACTCATGATTCTTCACACTGAAGAGCCATTTTCTACCCTGGAGTTTACCATTGCTAGAAGATTACTTTTATAGAATCAAGTTATTTTAAATTATTTGTTCTTGACTTCTGGGCATAGTTGATGGGTAGGTTACAAGTACCCAGTTTACAGAACATATAGAATTGAATATCCCATAGTATTATAATTTTTAAGATTTTTTTCATGGGGGTTACTCACTAACCCATATAAGTAACTCAAGGCAGTTTGTTTTATTCATCTCTAAATTTCTAGAACCAAATAATATGCCTGGCCCAAAAGTTAAATAACTTTTTGGAATAAACAGTACAAAGGGCCGGTTTCAATGTGTGTTTTTTATTTCTTTACCTATCGATAAATTTACGGAAAATTGAAATGACAGACTAAACACACGAATGCGAAAAATGTGCTGAGATTCCACTTAAGAGGAATAAGGAGTAAACCATCACAGATTTTCCTTCAGCATTTTTATTAAGTGAAAAGTTAAAATAACTTCTTCCTATATGTTTCCCTATTATTAAAATTAACATTTGTAGGATTTTTATTTGCTGTTCTTTGATTTTTCAGCAAGAAACAGATTGATGTATTTTTCAATATCTTAACTTTAGTCTCTTGTAACAGGTTTCTTAGACCAGAAGGTGCAACTTTTCAACATACTTGGATTATCAGACCATACTTTTGTTGCTTTTTATACATTCACATCTCTTATGTCCACAATAATAGCAAAGCATTTTTAAAGTCAGTTTTTGTTCACATTTGGTTTTTTGATTTTGGTTTTTTGTTTTTTTTTTTTTTTTGGAGGGAGGAAGTGGGAGCTACTAATCTGTACCTTGATTTTTGCTTTGTGGGCACTTAACAGAAGATAAAAATGACTTTTCCCTCCCCTAATAACAAGAGCCAGTTCTCTTTGTTTGAAGAAGCATCTCAAAGAAAGTTTCCATGAGGGCTATACAGGCAATATAACTGAATGATATGTGCAGACAAGGTGTCTGTGAATGGTGAAGTGCTGGTTCTTTCTAAACAGGATGGCTGATGTTCAGCCCCAACTCTGTAGGAATACAGCTCAGTCTCCACATTCCACATCTTCCAGTTTTCCATGAGAAGCCAGGAATATCTTTGTTTTTGCTTTTTGTTAATTTCAGCTTTATTGAGGTATAATTGACATATAAAATAATAAAATATTTAAAGTGTACATCATGGTACATGTGCATACACAGTGAAAGGAGTCCCTCAACTAGTTAATTAACACATCCATCGCATTTTCGGAGAAGTGGGACCATGCTTTGTGGGCTGCAACACGGAGTCGACCGGTGGAACTAAGGAGTTGGTTTCCGGGGAACTTGTGTCAGTGGCGCATGCTCTTTCTCTCCCAGCCAAGTCTCATGGCAACGATCCTGATATCGAGATGGCTTGGGCCATGAGAGCAACGCAGCATGCTGAAATCTACTACAAACTGATTTCATCAGTTGACCCACAGTTCCTGAAACTCACCAAAGTGGATGACCAAATCTTTTCTGAGTTTCGGGAAAATTTTAAGAATCTCAGGATAGATATACTGGATCCAGAAGAGCTCAAATCAGAATCAGCTAAAGAGAAGTGGAGGCCATTCTGCTCGAAGTTCGATGGGATTGTGGGAGACTTCAACTATGGTACTTTGCTGCGACTGAACTGTTCACAGGGCTACACTGAAGAAAACACCATCTTTGCACCCAGGATACAATTTTTTTGCCATTGAAATTGCTCAGAATCGAGAAGGTTATAACAAAGCAGTTTATACTGGTATTAAGGACAAAGAAGAGAAAGAAGCCAGCAATGGAGAAGACAAAGGAGCCAACAGCAGAGAAGAAGAAAAAGGAGCCAACAGAGAAGGAGAAAAAGAGAAAGAAGCCTACGAAGAAATCAACAAAAGTAGTGAAACAACTATGTGAGGTAGTCAGGGAACAGCACTCTAGAAGGTATGATTCAAGTGAGTCTGCAAGTACCATGTTGCTACTTGCACAGGTCCCTATGGTCAAATGTATTAATATCTCCTTTTTCAGTGGAAGGATATGCAGAAGGACATCTTTCTGGCCTAATTATCAGAAACTGCAGTGGTTGTTCTCTTGTGCGAACTGACTTGAAGACTATTAGTGGGGTCTTAGTTGATGGTTTGTTGGTTGTCACCACCAGTCAAGTAAGAAATTTTGTAAATAAATTTCTTTTGGTTCTTAAAAAAAAAAAAAAATCCATCACCTCAAATATTCTCATGTATTTCTTTTCTTTTTCTTTTTGGTGGAAACATCTCAGTTCTACTCTCTTTGCAAATTTCAATTATATAATTCAGTGTTATCAATTATAGTCACCACATTTTTCATTAGATTCTCAGACCCATTCTTAAAGTTGGAAGTTTATGTCCTTTTACCAAAGTTCCCTGTTTTCTGCATCCCCCAGCCTCTTTTCTAATTTTTTACTCATCATTTTTATGAGTTTAATTTTTTTTTCAGATTCTATACATATGTGATATCATGCAGTATTTATCTTTATCTGCCTGGCTTATTTCACTTAGCATAACTCCCTCAGGGAGGTCCATCCATATTATAAATGTCAGGATTTCCTTTTTTCGTGGCCGAATAATATGCCATTGTGTGTGATGTGTGTATGACATCTTCTTTATCTATTAATATTTGTGGGTTGATGGACATAGGTGGTTTCTATATCTCAGCTATTGTGAATAATGTTCAATGAACATTGGAGTACAGATATTTCTTTGATATCCTGTTTTAATTTTCTTTGAATGTAAATCCAGAAGTGGGATTACTGAATCATGTGAAAATTTCTGGATTATATATTTTTCTTTAGTAGTAGTAAGTAATATAATTTAAAAACAATCCCATACACACCAAAAAAAAATAAAAATCCTAGACAAACAAACCTTGAAAACCAAACTAAATACATCAGTGGACTCAATCTGACCACAGCTGCCAATTTGTGACATCCAGTTCAATATCTAATTTTCTTAATCTTGGAGGAATTAAAAATGCATTTTGCTTTATCTTCCTGAAAACATTTTTGAAAAACAACTCCTACTCTTTAAGTGGTCAGGGCCTTTGAAGAACAGAATAGAATCGTCTCAGGATACAAAGGTAGAGAAACTTCCTTTAAATTTGAAGGATTTAAAGGAAGAAAGTGGCACAAACGCAGAAATGAATTGTTCCCTCCCAGACAGACAGACCCAGACGAGGCAGGTTTCCAAATGGCAGAGTCCTTCTATTGGCCCTAGAGTCATGTTATTTCCAGCAGATGACTGGGCTGACTGGATGGATGGATGGATGTTTATGAAATGAACACCAAAAAAGTGGAGCACCCTATCCTCAGGGGGACTACGTGGACTTGACCACCATAGTCTCAGGGGTAACCACTCTGGGTTTCAATCTAGAGGCCAGTTTCTAATTTTCTTCAATTACAAAAGTGGAGGGATTTCTAACTAGTCTGTGTTTACCTTTCTCCCATGGTGGTGGAATTTTTAGTGAGGTGCCCATCAGTAACAACTACTACTAAGTTTCTTTGCCACCAGATATGGCCCTATGCCCACCTTCTGGTCATTAAAGAATTATGTGTACAACCTTAAGGTCATCCCCATAAAAGAAGTTGACCAGATTTTCCCTCTTCCTTTTCTTTAGTTGGAATGTGGGCATTGGGATCAAGAAATGAAAACCTTGAGTCAAGAAAAGCAAATCAGTGACACAGAAGGTGATCCTACCAACTCCTGCCACCTACTCAGAAGTTTATGTAAGAAAGAAACATTTTTAACTTGCACAAGGCACTGAATTTACAGGTCTCTTTGTTAATTTAGCCTAACCTTTTTCCTAATGAATTCAAGAGGTCTTAGAGTTTTTATAAGAACCCAAGCGAATACCTTATCTGCCTCCCATTCACCCCCATAAAAGGAAAAAAGGCAGGATTGACTCATGCCTAATTACAAAGGCAAAGAGGATGGAGTCAGTATAAAATGTAATTTAATTTAGAAAAATATTTTAAATGCTCAAATGTTATGGAATAATTCATGTTGATTACATGTTTTTGCCACTGAAAGAAGAATAAAACTGAATTTTTATCTTGGCATTCCAGCCTTGAAGTATTTTCTTTGATGTCCACCACAACTGAAGCCTGATTACTTGGGGATATTTGCTATGAGGATAATGAAAGTTTTCCCACAATGAATCTATTGTTACATATAAAGGAATATCACATATATGTTTTATAGGTGATGGTAACTTTTTTGGATGATGTACTGACTATGATTTGATTACATTGTGCTTTGATTAATTTGGACTGAGGCCTGAAATTTTTCTGACAACAAACCTTTAAAAGAAGATAATTTCTCAACAGTAAATTTAGGCACATGGATTTTTTTTTTTTAATCCACTCACTTCATCATATTTAATCTTTTTCACTCTTCTTTTCAAAATAATACTCAAAATTATTTTATTTAATAGATCAAGGAAATACCAATATGGGAAAATAGGTAAAAACCCAGTTCAGTAAAAGAAACTGGTGAGGTATAAGAGATTATCAATATTCATGACAATCTCAGCTTATTATTATATGTATCATTTATGAGGACAGGCCTCAAAGGTACAATTAAATCCAATACATATTAGAATGAACATCAACATTCCTTTAATATATTGTACAACCCTTAATTTATAATTGATAAGGGATTCTCTGGTAGTTCAGCTGGTAAATAATCCACCTGCAATGCAGGAGACCCCAGTTCGATTCCTGGGTGGGGAAGATACACTGGAGAAGGGATAGGCTACCCACTTCAGTATTCTTGGGCTTCCCTGGTGGCTCAGCTGGTAAAGAATCCATCTGCAATGTGGAAGACCTGGGTTCTATCCCTGGGTTGGAAAAATCCCCTGGAGAAATGAACAGATACCCACTCCAGTATTCTGGCCAGGAGAATTACATATTCCACTGTATATAGTCCATGGGGTCATAAAGTCGGACATGATGAGTGACTTTCACTAACCCTTAATAGCACCAAAATATTGCAGGGAATTTTGTTATGGTTGTCCTAAAGCCTAGGGCACATTTCTCTTTACAGAAAAATAAAATCCAGGGTCAATTTCCTTTTTCTAGCCTATATCAAGATACATTTTAAAAAATTAAGCAATTCTTCTATTTTAACAAATACATAAGTGAATGCTCAAAGCCTGTGCTGAGAGTGATTAAATAAGTAACCTGTGTCAAAACATTTTCAATGGCTGACAGTGTGTCCCACATTCCTTGAAGTTCTTCATAGTCCTGTGATCTGGGAGAGCCTTACATAACAAGCATCTTTCCCAGAAAGCCTTCATTAACATCTGTGGAATAAATTAATGTGTGAGGAGAGGAATAAATGAACACCAGACAAATATTAACAAGTTAAAACATTAACCACCTAGATGTAGCAACTGACCTTGGTTGAATTATTTTGTTTACTTATATTCTTATTAAAATTTATCTCAAAATGTGGAGACCAGTTGCAAGTTTGCCAGGAAAAGTGTCAGATATCACCACATCTGAGTCCACAAAGATGCATAGCAGGGCATGTTTGGGCATTCCTTAAACTGAGGAAGACGTGGAAAGCTGGAGTTTATCTTGAGAGAAAAAAGCATGGAATATATTATATATATATCACATAACTAGGCATTTCCTGAACTGGGAAATACCTAAAAAGGTATTGTATTATGGAATATGACTCTTGTGGAACAGAGTTGGGGACCATGTAAACCAACTCCATCCAATAGAAATACGATACAAGCCACAAATGCAAACTCTATATGCCATTTTAAATTTTCTAGTAGCCACATAAAAAAGTAAAATTAATTTCAATGATATATTTTATTTAGCGAATGCTATCTAAATTACTACACTTCAGTAGGTAATCAATAACAAAGTTATTGAGATATTTTATACTTTTTACAATCTAAGTCTCCAAAATCTGCTGTGTATTTTACACTCAGGCACATGTCAGTTTGGACTAGGTGTTCTTGAAGCTCTCAATAGATTCATTAGGCCAGTGGCTATCCTACTGAGCCACCTAGAGAATTTAGTTCTCTCCCTTCTGAGCGATCTCTTTTTCAGAGAGGAGAGGAGACATATAACCCACATTCCTGTGGTTTTGTTTTGTTAAAAGTATTGTTAATGTCTAAAATATTAAACAGTATTGTGTAGGAACCTGGAATAATGATGAAAGAGCTTCCTCTGTGGCCTTATGTAGGAATGTCCCTTGTGTACATACGACAGGCAACTTTGGCAGACTGCCTGGACCTGAAGTGGGCACAGATAGAAGTGTCTTGGGGCACACGTTCGGAGTCACCTTGGAAAGACTGGTGGAGCTGGAGCAGGTACAGATCAGGAGGGTTTCAGCGCACACCAGGGCCACTTCGGCAGGACAGTTGGAGCTGGAATAAGCAGATCAGGGAGTCCTGGGGTGTGATGCACTAAGGCCCCTTGACAGAATGACTGGAGCGGAAGCAGACGTGAGCTGGTAGATTCCTGGAGCATATCACACTGGGGCCACCCTGATGGCCAGCCGGAGGTGGAGCAGGGACAGGCCGTGCTGAGGCCACCATAACAGAACAGCTAGAGTGTCCATGAGTCAGGGCGTCCCGGTGTGCACCATGCCAGGGCCACCTCGGTAAGACAACTGGAGATGGGGCAAATGCAGGTGGGGGGAACAAGGCACCCTACCCTGGAGCTGCCCTGGGGAGAAAACTGTAACTGGCATGGGCCAGGGAACTTGGCAGGTGGGCCAGAGCACCTGGACCATATTCTTGTTCACACTCTCAAGGTGAAGCAAGAATGGAAAAAATAGCACTCTGGTGACTCTGATCCTGAAAAGAGTTCCAGCAGTTCCTTGCCTGTTTGGCAGCACTCTAGAATTAGTAAATGGATTTCCTTCAGTATCATCTAGGTGCCCTTTAAGCTGTTATTTTTTCCACCATGTTTCAGGGTGGGAGAGTCTGCAGGCAGGTCCCTCAGTAATATCCCTCCCTATTGTAGGTTGCTGCATTAGGGATGGAGTTTCTGTAGATAACGTGTCTTCCTTTCTTCAACCCACCTCCATGAGGTCTTCTAGCATTTGCTTTTGCAGAAGATGTTCAATCATCCCTTGTTTCCTTCATGAGGAATTGCTCTATTTGTAGGCATTAGGTTTGGTGTGTTTGTGGGAAGAGGTGAGTTCAGGGTCTTCTTGTGCCACCATCTTGGACCATCTTCAAAATGTGCTACTTTCAATTAAATGTATTAATGTAATTCTTTTGTTAAAAAGTATCGTGTAAACTCTATTTCTAGAATTACAAAATATGGTAAGCTTATCATATTCCATGGAAAGTAATAGGTTGGACATTATCATTGATAATAAATAGTTGACTGAAAAAAATCCATTTTCAGCCTGTGATTTATTTAAATGTTTACTGGATACTAGAAGACTAACCTGGAAGAGTCTGGAGTCAAGCTGGGGTAAAAAAATCTCACCCATATATAACAATTCATAGGCAATAAGTTTAAAACAGACAGCAAAATTGACATCAAATATAATTCCTAGGTTTTCTCCCTAGCCTGCACAAAGCTGAGATTGAGAAAACCTTATTTTTAGCACTGACTCTTGTCAGTTACCAGCTATATAATTTATATAGCAACTCTGAGCCCACTTTTCTACATTATATAAGTAGGAAATAGGGAGAATGCACTCTATATTTTCTCAGTTTTTGTCAGTATTAACATTCTGAAATTCCAATTCTATTTTTTTAAATGGTGGTTCATGGTTGATTTATTTTTTAATTAAATAGAAATATCTGACACAATATAAAATTTCAGGATGAGGATAGAAGACACAAGTTTATTAGAGAAACTAGAAATGATAAGCATCAAACTCTTCAAATTTCTTGGAAGTTAAAACAAATAGAAACAGGAAATAGGTTATATATAGCTCTTATTGTCTGATGAGGCGTTTCTTTTTTACACACGGAAAAACTCAAACAGTTTATATGAGATAATATTTATGAAGGCATCACACTAAACAAATTCAACACCAGCATTGTATAAAATGCAGTTACTGCCTCATATTATCATGTTGATGTGAAATGTCCATGTAAGTTCAGAGAAACTAATCATAACTATCTAACTCTCAAGTTATCAACTCAGAAGTAGAGATCCTTCTTTGGATTTTTACAATCAACAAAATGAGGAAAATAATCTAACTACCAGTAATTGACACATGAAGAAACAACTTCTTTCAAATCTCCACTCCTCAATTTGTCTTCCTCCAAAAAAAAATATTTTTTAGTTAAAGTGACTTTAAAAAATAAAAATAAAAAATTGTATCTACATTTTTGGTTAGGATTGGAGCTGACTCTTAGTGAGTTCAGTTTTTCTGGAATATATGGCAATAGATGACAGATTGACCATATTCTAGTTTGCTTATGCTCTATAAATAGCCATGGAGGAAATAAGAGGGAGAAACTATTTATACACTGAGAGCAGAGGGTCTCCTGGTTTCCATGGCTGTCCTTTCTGGGGATAATACTAACACTTGCACTAAAAACACACTTGATTTCAGCTCAGTCTGTATTAAAAAAGTGTTCTTTCTGACAAAAGAATCTGCATCAAGGTAGGTCTGAGAAGGAAATTAACTGCACAATACTGAATTGAAGTATACAGTTCTGGCAAGGTTCATGATACGAACTCCTCTTTCTGTATTTTTGGCTTCATGCTTACTCTAATCCTATAATCAATATAAAAACATAATACAGGAAAAAACCTTAAATCAATGTTTATGAATCTTTCCAGTTGAAAAGAGTTTCTACTCCTAAGCACAGAGAGCCTACAAGTTGGGGCGAGGCCAAATTTCAGGTGTAATTGAATGGCTAATAGGGAGTTTGATTGTAGGACAGAATTTAAAATGAAAAATTCTTCCTGCACTTTGTAAAGGTCTACCAACACAAAATGCATTGATAGCCTTATGTCTCCCTACTGGATTGTTAAAAATTTCAATCAAGTATTATACAGTTTAATCTCATCTAGCCAGGTAACTTATCTCCAGATATCTTGTTTTCCCATATTGATAGGAAAAGGATCACACTGTATCTTCAGATGTTTTGTTTCAACATTACACAGCAAAGAAATGAAGAAATGCTCCACTATTTCCTTTCTTCAGTATTCCTATTTAACAACTCCCCTTGACTACTTTTCTACCCAATCAATAGCCCACAGATTCAATAGCTTTTTCACTATCACCTTCAACCTGTATTCACTTTCCTCTCTAGCTAGAGCTTAGTTTCCACGGTCCACTATTTAAATAATTTATTGTCACATGCTGTTTCACTCATTTCTCTCTGCATCATACTCTCTTGGCTAAATCCCAGTTGTAAACTCAACTAACACCCTGAGTCTTAACCTGCAACTAAACAATTTCTCCTGGAGAAAAATACATACCAACTGAGTGCATCCTAAAGGAAATCAGTCCTGAATATTCATCAGAAGGACTGATGCTGAAGCTGAAAATCCAATACTTTGGCCACCAGATACGAATAACTGACTCATTGGAAAAGACCCTGATGCTGGGAAAGATTGAAGGCAGGAGGAGAAAGGGATGACAGAGGATGAGATGGCTGGATGGCATCACCGACTCAATGGACATGAGTTTGAATAAACTTTGGGAGTTGGTGATGGACAGGGAAGCCTGGTGTGTTACCGTCCACGGGGTCTCAAAGAGTCAGACACAACTGAGCAACTGAACTGAACTGAACTGAGTTTGAATATATTGTATGGCCACAAAACTCAAAGGGCCATACAACAATGCTTAGAAATTCTGTTCATCTTATGACCTTTCAAAATGACAATTTCATCATTATGGAATGGCTACCCACTCCAGTATTCTTACCTGGAGAATCCCATGGACAGAGAGCCTGGTGGGCTACAATCCATGGAATTGCCAAGAGTCATACACGACTGAGCTATTAACACTTTCACTTTCATGTTCAATTCTACATCCCTTCTCTTCTAAATCTTTCTCATTTGACAACTTTGCTTTATAGTCAGCCCTAAAACAGACATATCAGACAGTATCTCATGCATCTTTACACCTTGAAATAACCAGCCTACCAATATCTGTACCCCTTTTTTCTATCCTTCCCAGAGCCTGCCAGTGTTGTAAAGGGAACTAGTGTCTGTAGGATGGTGGCCTTTGTTTCCATACTGTTGCTCAAAAAGCCTCTTTTTCTTTCCCTCTTTTACCTGGCCCCAAGAAGAGGGCTGCCTTGTCTTTTGTCTCAGAGACTTAAAAGAAACAATTGTCTTATTTAATTTTGTCCATTGAGCTTAATTGCTAGGGCTCAGGTAACACAAATTCCTGTGTCTGTGTTAGGAAATCAAGAGATACATGTGCCATACAGGATAAGAACACAGGACCATATGAACTGCACACACTTATTACCTGACTCTTTCCACACAAGTCCATGGTCTTAGACCTCTCTTATGAATTTCAAATTTTTCACAGTTCGTAAGTTCTTTTCTTGGTGGCTTCTTCATATGCAGAGACTAGACTTCTGGATCAGACACTGCCTAGACATGCCTAATGTCTAAAATGAACCTGTCTCAGCTGGAAACCAAAATATGCTGCTTACCTACATTTGATCACAAAAAGTTCTCCTACAGCTGTTGTGTTTTTTTTCTAGTTCAAAGAATCATGGAAACCACAAACAGGAAACAAAAATATCTATTTGAGATACTTTCTTTCCAACTGAAGTGAGAAAGATTAAATGTTGACATTATCTTGGAGCTTTTTCTACAATAAATTGGTATAGCTAAAAAGTTGAGACAAATATAGCATTATCTAATTGAAGACTTAGTTGAGGTTCACCAAAGCCAGCTACACTTTCCTAGGGACCTTTCAATGTTTTCATGGCCACTTATGACAGAACATTTAGAAGTGCAACTTTTTTTTTTTTCAAATGAAACCTTTGATAAGTTCCAGGAGTCGTTTTATCATGAAATCTGAAATATTTCTGATTCTCAGTTGTTGGTCCTTCTCATTGTTCAAGATTCTGCTCTGATCCCTTGTCTGTCTGTTTGTTCTTACATACTATCTCCTTGAGTGAAGTCATCCACTTCCACCATGGTCTGAAGTTGTCCTCAGATGATGGTCAAATCGACATTTCTAACTGTCTCCTCCACTGTAGCCTCATTTTATTCTACGAGGCAACATTTTTCTGTCAGTACTAATATCACTCAACCTGAACCAAGGCAAGCTTATCTCCCAGCCTTAATAACCAAACTTCAGAATTTCCGTTTGTCAGTTATACCTTCAGTATCTCAGGGAGGATGCGGCAGGGGTTGGGGTGGGGGAGCGGGGGAGTGAGGGGAAGGTTCTAGGAGGTACAGCCTTTGAGAGGTGATTAAGTTATGAGGGTGGAGTCCTTGTGAATGGGATTAGTGTCCTTTACAATCCACAGAGTGGCTAAAGAGTCAGACATGACTTAGTGACTAAACTAAAACAACATAATAAGCTTCCAGACGGACCTCTAACCCTCCCACCATGTAAAGACATGGTAAGAAGAGCCTGGCTATTAACCAGGAAGAAGGTCATCACCCGACCATGCTAGCACCTGAGTCCTAGGTGTCCCAGCCTCAGAACTGGGAGAAATGTATTCCTGTTATTTATAAGCTATCCCCGTGTGTGCTATTTTACTATAGCTGCACAAACTGATTAAGACATCTTCCAAGGCCCATTAAAATGTCACATTTTTTTTGATGAGCCTTTCCTAGTCACCCCACAGGCCCAGTGCCTTTCTTTAAACCCCTAAAAAGCAACTGCATTGTACTCTGCATCACTAAAAGTTTCATTGATGTATAATAAACTACTGCTAAACTCAGTATCTTACAATAGCAAGTTCCTGTCTGCCATGATTTTGCAGGTTGACTGGGCAGTTTCTCAGCTGTGCTCACTCATGTGGAGGATCACCTTGAGTGTCAGCCTCACAGGAGGCTCTCAGACAACCTCATCTGCTGTCTAGCAAATGGTACTGGTGTGGATTAGCACACCTTCATTTTCCTCCATGGGCCTTTTATCTTCCAGTATGTTAGACCAACTTTTTTTGCCCTAGTCCTAGGGCAGAGTCCCAAGAGTGTCAGGGCAGAAGTTGCAATGTCTCTAGAGAGGTAAACTCCGGGACTCAGTATAGCATCACCTCCACTTTATTCTGTTGGTCCAAATAAGGCATACAGTGAGTCCAGACTCAGAGGTCAGGGGAAATAGTCTCCATCTCTTGATGGAACAAGTCACAGAGGCACATTGCAGAGAAGAATGGGAGAGAATAGGAGAAAGTTTGTGCTTATCCTTGAAAACAATATACAACACTTGGGATATAATGACATACTCTATTGTATTGCCATCTATCACATGTGTTTTAGTTTAATCGATTCTCAAATTATGATATAATTCCCCTAAAATAAAAATTCAAAACACATAGTTTTCTTGAATTTTTTTTAATATTTAATAGACTGGACACATGTCTGAATCTTTGCAAGCTGATGGACTGTAGCCCACCAGGCTCCTCTGTCCATGGGATTTCCCAGGCAAGAATACTGAAGTGGGTTGCCATTTCCTGCTCCAGGGAATCTTTCTGACCCAGGGACATAACTCACATCCCTTCATTGATAGGCAGACTCTTCACCACAGAGCTGCCTGGGAAGTCCAGACTGCACACAGATAATATTAATTATATACCACTTCCCTTGTGGCTCAGCTGGTAAAGAAACACCCTGCAATGAGGGAGACCTAGGTTTGATCCCCGGGTTGGGAAGATCCCCTGGAGAAGGGAACAGCTACCCACTCCAGTATTCTGGCCTGGAGAATTCCATGGACTCTATAGTCCATGGGGTCACAAAGAGTGGACAAGTCTGACTGTCCCTTCACTTTTCTTCTTTGCTAGACACTGTTCTAAGTATTAAAGTCATTTAACTCTCAGTATATTAAATAATTTAGCTATCACAGTGGATATATGAGATAGGCCTATTTTTAGACTCATTTTACAAAGAGGGGAACAAAATCAAAGTGTAGTTAAGTGCCTTTCTCAGTGATCACAACTACCAAGGATTTTTTTTTTTTAATGTGACTTTTTATTCACAAAGCACAAAAGCCAGGGGACAGCCTTGGTGACTTGGAATTCGTGTTAGGGAAGTGTCTTGAACACTTGAGTAAAACAAGCAGCTACAACAGCGGTCAATTAAAAGGCACTTTCATGAGAAAAAAAATACTTCCTCAGGAGGTATTTCTCAGTGAGTAACCCACTGGACACTAGTTTGCCTGTGACACCTGTTGCTGCTTTGCTGACTAGTTTAGTACAAGGTTAGTAGTCAAACCCACACATTCTGGTTTCAGATTTCATGCTCTTAACCAGCATGCTATATGTATTGATATTAAGATGATACAAATACTGTCATCATTTTATATCTATACAAATGTATTTCCTCAAAACTACCTAGAAAATACTTCAGCAGCCAAATGACGTATTTTCAGACAGAATGTATTTCTAAAATACTGAACTATTTTTGAAGAAAAGATATACAGAAAAATGTAATAATCACTGAAATCATATCTGATGTGAAGATTCCTTTTTCTTTCTCTCACTCCATCCCTCTAAAATCTCTTACCATGATGTGAACACCTGGCCTTTTCTGGTATCTTTACAGGAAACACTTCCAGTTGGCCATCTCATCAATGAACAATACCTTATCTGAGCTTGGGTAACATCCTCTGGTGTTCACATTAGCAGGATTTAGCATTCATCACAAGTGAGACTCATACCCATGTGAGTCAGTTAACATGCCACCATTTCATCTTCTTAACCAGCTTGTCCTCAGTCACAAGCAAAATGTGGGCTGGGAGACTAGAATAAACCTAGTCTATACATCATTCCTTCTGGGAAAAATCCTCAACGTGCATACATTTATAGTAGAACAGTTGTTAACATCCTCAGATACTAGATATTTTGTGTATTAACCATGTGAGGGATGTTATGGTTGCTAGAGTTCAAGTGAACAGAAAAAGTAACACTTCTGAGTTTTCTTGCTTATTTGGGGGATTCTCAAGAAAAATCTAGTCTTAGCTTGCTAGATATTTTTCATATATTGAAATAGATATCCCATTTTTTCAGTTGTTTCCAAATAACTGTGAAATCTCCACGGCAGTTTTCCTTATGATTCCCCACCTATAATAAAGGGTACATGTAACAATAAAATCTAGGGGATTTAAGATGCTTGGTGCACAACAATGGGGTTACTGGGAATATAGAAATGGTCTATTTGATGGTACTTTGCATGGTATAATAATCAAGCTGACAAAATCCCTTGATAAAATAGCAGCAGAAATTGGGAGGAGCCTTTAGAGTTCATAATAAAAGTGGGTAAATATCTCTCTAAGTCAGGCATGGACAAGGATGTTGTCTAACTCTCTTGACAAGGTTTAGGTGATGTTCTCAATAAAATCAAAGATCTCACAATATAGTCTTTTGGGACTGAATTATGTCCCCTCAAAAGATGGCAAGTCCTAATCCCCTACACGTGAGTGTGATCTTATTTACATGTGATCAAGTTAAGATGAGGCGGTAAGGGTGGACCCTAACCTAACAGACTGTGTCCTTTTATAAATGGGGAAATTTGAAAACAAAGACAGACATGCAGAGAAGAAAGATGATATGAAGATGCAGGAAGATGGGGATCATCGATGAGGCAAGGAACACCAAAAACTGCCAGCAAAACTATGAGGAAGGGATGGCATAAATATGAGAAAATAAATCTGTGCAGTTTAAGCAATCTAGTTTGTGGTAATTTATTATGGCAGCCTGAGAAAAGCAGCAACAGACTTCACACACTCTTGGTTACTTAGGCCCCAGGTAGCTATGGCTACTGGAGGGTAAGTTCCATCCCCACTAACGAGGACCAGGATATTTAAAAAAAAAAAAAGAAAAACTATATCACAGATAGAAGTATGACTTTCTTACCCTTACATTCTTATAAGTCATGACTCTACCTCTTATTTTCAGGAAGAACAATTTTCCACGGTAATAAGCTCATAACTTTAATACTTATTTTACATCCCACACTCATTTAAGAAATATATAGAGAGTAAAATTCTATCGTTAAAGAGTTTATAATTAGTTGGAGGTAGGTAAAAACATTAACCAAATTAAAAATCAATAAAAGGCAACATCTAATGGATTTCTAAATTGAATCGTGTAAGTGTACTCTGAAACTCAACATTAGTATGACAATCTCATAGGGAAAGCATCTTTTTAAAGTATGCATTCAATACACGCAAGTGTAATAATTAATACTCAAAAAAATAAATATATCTTTTAAATCAACTTTATTTTACTCACTCGAGCTCTCCACCCTTAAATACAAGCCTCTTGCCTGAAATTGTGATTTGATGGCCACATTGTCTAAGTATCTACATACAATTCCTAAAGATAACCCAGTTAGCAAGAAGGGTTAACTGAAAACAACTAAAGCTGTGATGTGAAATGTGGATTATATGCTTTTTTTTCTTTCCATTCAATTTGTTACATTACATATGATTATATATTAATTGTCATATCATATCTAGCAAACCATAAACAGCAGGTTCACTATGAAGTTCTTTAAAGGCACAGGGTATGTCTTGTTCCCACATATGATCTGGATCTTTCAAAAATATTGGTTGAATAAACAAATAAAAGAATAAATGGACTTCTGATATTAACTCCTCGCTAAGGAACACATTTACTCTCTTAACCACTTATTCTGGTGCAATACATGCTTCCTTCTTGTGTTGATTAATTACTATTGATCTTATAGTGTGTGGCCCACAAGGCTCTCGTCTCACACCACTCAGTGCTGGGTTATTGATTCCCTGCCTGCATCAGGACACTTACAATATTTGCAGAAAATTCTATCTTTGCTGATGTGTTTGCTCAAAGTTCACTTCAAGTATAGAACTGTTACATTTGGGGGTTGACTCTGGTACTTTCCAGAATGTTCTACAACAAAGCTTGTTTCTTGATTGATTGATTGCTAGTCTTTTCTTTTGTTCATGTGTTTTTGTTTCTTTGTTTGTTTGTTCTGGTAACTGCAAGTCAATACCCACCAGAGTGTCAAGAAATTAGCCCAGTGGATTGAGATGAGCTATTTTGGAAAGAAGGCATGGGGATGGAGAAAAGAAAGAAAAGGAAAGGAGGGAAAGAAAAGGTAAAAGTACATCCACACTATGGGTAAATATTCCTTATAAAAATTGCTGCATTTGTTATTGAGGACCACAGTCAAAATTTTTGGAAAGCCACTACCTAGTATTACTCTCCATCAGTAACTTTTGGCGATGGGATGATTTCTTTTCATTTTTGCATGACCCTATTACTTTGGCTTCTTTGAGTTTATTGAGCTTGTATCCAGCTTTCTCTGAATTCTGCTTTGTATCACTGACACTTACATTTGTATCTTCTTGACAAGGATGACTTGCAGACTATGCCCACTTTGAGAACAATCCCCAGGTTGTACAAGACACCTAGATCAAGAAGCTCAGGTGATTTGCTGTGTAATTCTTAACATATGAGTGACATTTGTCCTAGACAGGTAACATAGTAAATATATCGTTAGATTCTGTCTCTGTCCTTGGGCACAATCCTAGCCAGCATCTACTTTTTGTCCGTTAGACTCAGGACTCTGAGCATTTAAAGTGTCCTATGAACTAAATCCCTGCTGATCCGATGATAAATTCAGCATTATGTGCAAAACTGTATAAACTAAATGCTATTACATGTAGGATGACCCTGCTAAATCTAAACAAAAGATTCTCCTGAGCGCCCAACAGGAAAATGTTCCCCAAATCAGTTGGATTTGGCCAGCTTGTGGACAGAGATGGCCTAAAGATATGACTCCAAACTCACCTATGGAGAGACCAGGGCCAAGGCCTGGTATTTACTGAGATATTAAGGACTTTGGCTCACTGAGAATGTGATTCTGAAGAGAACAAAGACACTTATTTCTATTTGAAATGTGTGTTGGGAGAGGGGTGGCAACTCAGATCCTGGCATTGGGAATAATCCTCCCCACTAGCCCGGCTTTGTGGAACAACATTGCTCCTTAAAGATTTTGAAAAGAAAAGTAATACCCTCATCACCTTTTACTGACAAAAAAACTTTTATTAAATGAAACAAAAGGATTCAAATAAAAGATCAATGTGACCTCTCTGTATGGTTGACACAGAAACAAAGCATTTTCTATCTTCATGCCTATTCAGAATTCACTGTCCATATTGGTATTCGTTCTGTTTATCAATTCAAACTAAATATTCAAAGCACCTATGAGTGCACAGTGCTAGAGGCTTTATATCTGCTTTCAAGGGTCTTACTCTCTCAGTTCAATTCAGTCACTTAATTGTGTCCAACTGTTTGCGACCCCATGGACTGCAGCATGCCAGGCCTCCCTGTCCATTGCCAACTCCTGGAGTTTACCCAAACTCATGTCCATTGAGTCAGTAAAGCCATCCAACCATCTCATTCTCTGTCATCCCCTTCTCCTCCTGCCTTCAATGTTTCCCAGCATCAGGGTCTTTTCAAATGAGTCAGTTTTTCGCATCATGTGGCCAAAGTATTGGAGTTTCAGCTTCAGCATCAGTCCTTCCAATGAATATTCAGAACTGATTTCCTTTAGGACTGACTTGTTGGATCTCCTTGCAGTCCATGGGACTCTCAAGAGTCTTCTCCAACACCACAGTTCAAAGGCATCAATTCTTTGGCGCTCAGCTTTCTTTATAGTCCAACTCTCACATCCATATGTGACTACCGGAAAAACCATAGCTTTGACTAGATGGACCTTTGTTGGCAAAGTAATGTCTCTGTTTTTTAATATACTGTCTAGGTTTGTCATAACTTTTCTTCCAAGGAGCAAGCATCTTTTGATTTCATGACTGCAGTCACCATCTGCAGTGATTTTGGAGCCCAAGAAAATAAAGTCTGTCACTGTTTCCACTGTTTCCCCATCTTATTTGCCATGAAGTGATGGGACCAGATGCCATGATCTTAGTTTTCTGAATGTTGAGTTTTAAGCCAACTTTTTCACTCTCCTCTTTCTCTCTAGTATGGGATATAAATATTAAATGAGTAAACTGCAAAATATATATGCACTATATAAATATATATATATATATATATACACACATATATCATGGAAACCACTGTGCTATTAAAAAATAACAACAAGGGATGGGGGTTACTGTGCATTAAGCCATGATGGATTATGTTTAGCATTGAGACATGACTGGTAAGGAGAAATAATCTATTTGATGGTGGAAGAAGAGCCTTGCTATAGGTGGAAGGCAAGGCAGAGCTTAGCTAACTAAAGAATCAGAAGGAGACAGGAGACACTACTTGAATGACCTGGACAAAGACAGCCATGGAGGGAGTAAAAGGAAAGGCAACTGGGAGAATGGGTAGGAGGTAGTAATACAGGTAAGACAAGGTAAGAAAGGCGAATTTTATTCTAAAAGTAGTGTAAAGCCATTAAAGGGCTTTTAGCAAAAGAGGAAGCTGATAAGACGGAATTTTTTAAAGCTCATGTTCATGTGGTGTGATGAATGTGTTGGAGATGGGAACAAAGGACCATGAAGGACCATAGGGAGAACAGTTAGGGGACGATTTTGATATCCAGATGAGAGATGATGGTTACTGGGGTGAGGGCTATGGTTGAGGAAATGGGCAGATGACTTTAAAAGTAGACTGACCAAACTTTGTGATAAATTATATTTAGAAAAAGAAGGTAGGAGGCTCAAGAATGACTCCAAAGATTCTGATTTTAAAATTTATGTGGATGGTTATGGGTGAGAGATAGGAAAGATTAGAGGAGTCACAGACTTTGGGGGGAAATGAAGTGTTTAGTGGGGGACAAGCTAGCAGAGCAACTTCAAGTGGAAGAGAAAAGTAGACAGTTGGAAAGCAGGGACAGAGACTCTGAGAGGACCTCTGCTGTGATCATCTGATTTCTCTGCTGCCCCACGTAGTTGCCTAAAACTCTAGCTGCCCCTAAATGAGGAGATGTGGTCAGCAAGAGGAACCTTGATATTTCATTTAATCAAATCACACATTCTCTATTGCATTTGACTTGGCAACTCCCAGGTGACCTGCTGCCAAGTCAAATTTTGAGCCAGATAGTGAGCTGTATGTATCTCTTGCAACTTCATTTGCTTCCTGCTTTGTTGGAAGCAGAAAAGTTACCACCAGGTAGAACAATAGATAACATCAGGAATGGGAAACAGCTGGTTTCGGTTGATCCAACAGTGAGAAGACCTTTGAGATGGAAAAAGTATATTCAAAACCAAAAAAAGTCAAAGACGATTGAGATATAAAGTAAGAAGTCACCCTCACATTTTTCAGAGGGAAATCAGTGAGTCAGTATTGAGAAGACAGCACGAGTTCTGAGAGTGTGATTGACAAGAGGTCAAGGCCAATTAAGAACAGCGGTGCCTAGTGCACTTCAGCATTCCCCAGTAAGCCAGACTCACTGTGTTATGTTATTGTCTAGGGACATCTGTACTGGTCTGCCCACAGCACAATACACCTCTTTTTCAGCAGGACATGAAAGCATTTAGACAACTCATCAAAAAGTAGATCATATGGTGTTTTCAAGTTTGCATTGCATTATAGCTGAGACGAGACAGTCAATATATTCCACCTAACTTTTGTCATGTGTCTGTATTTGTCATCCCCATCTTACACATAAATAAATAGAGGGGCAGAGAGGTTGAGAAATGTGTCCAAGGTTATACATCTGGTTCAGTTCAGTTCAGTTCAGTTGCTCGGTCATGTCTGACTCTTTGCGACCCCATGAATTGCAGCACACACAGGCCTCCCTGTCCATCACCAACTCCCGGAGTTTACTCAAACTCATGTCCATTGAGTTGGTGATGCCATCCAGCCATCTCATCCTCTGTCGGCCCCTTCTCCTCCTGTCCCTAATCCCTCCCAGCATCAGGGTCTTTTCCAATGAGTCAACTCTTCGCATCAGGTGGCCAAAGTATTGGAGCTTCAGCTTCAGCATCAGTCCTTCCAATGAACACCCAGGACTGATCTCCTTCAGGATGGACTGGTTGGATCTTCTTGCAGTCCAAGGGACTCTCAAGAGTCTTCTCCAACACTACAGTCCAAAAGCATCAATTTTTCGGCGCTCAGCTTTCTTCACAGTCCAACTCTCACATCCATACATGACCACTGGAAAAACCATAGCCTTGACTAGACAGACCTTTATTGGCAAAGTAATGTCTCTGCTTTTAAATATGCTACATAGGTTGGTCATAACTTTCCTTCCAAGGAGTAAGCATCTTTTAATTTCATGGCTGCAATCACCACCTGCAGTGATTTTGGAGCCCAAAAAACTAAAGTCTGATACTGTTTCCACTGTTTCCCCATCTATTTCCCATGAAGTGATGGGACCAGATGCCATGATCTTAGTTTTCTGAATGTTTTGACCTTTAAGTCAACTTTTTCACTCTGCTCTTTCACTTTCATCAAGAAGCTTTTTAGTTCCTCTTCACTTTCTGCCATAAGGGAGGTGTCACCTGCATATCTGAGGTTATTGATATTTCTCCCGGCAATCTTGATTCCAGCTTGTGCTTCTTCCAGCCCAGCGTTTCTTATGACGTACTCTGCATTTAAGTTAAATAAGCAGGGTGACAATATACAGCCTTGACGTACTCCTTTTCCTATTTGGAACCAGTCTGTTGGCAGAGGTAAAATTTAATCCAAGTTGATATATTTTCATGCCACAATGTTACTAGTGAGACTGTGTCAAATAAATTTGAGTAGGAAATTAAAAGAATAAGTAGATCCTTAATCAACAAACTTCCCCTGATTTTTCACTTTAGTAGTCACTTGTAAAGCTTAGTGTTAATAATATCTACAGTTCTCTCAATGAAACTATACCATGCATATTATTAAAAATTTCACAAAGACCAAATACATGAAAAAAAAAGTTTCCCAACATGAAAAAAAAAAGGTCAAGGAAATAGGTAGAAAATGTACTTTAACTTAGGTGACAGCATGTTTCTTTGACACCTCCATTGAGAATAAAGTGTATACATTGCTTATTTTTTAGGACTATAGGAAATTTAACATTTCTTTTCCAATAAATAAAGAAGTCATGAAGATGGAAATGAAGAAATTTCAGCATGATACCCCCAGGCAGTTTATATTTCAGTCCAATTGGTCTATTTGCAATTTTATGAACTTACTATATACTCTGATACCTCTGCTTTTCCTCAAACTATTTCTTTATCCTCTAATACATGGGTCTGCTTTTACTTTTTAACTCTTTGTACCAAAATCCCACCTATCCACAATGATGGCTCAAATGTGACTTCTCCCATGAAAACTTCTACTAATAAAATAAATGAAAGAACATCAGCATTATCTTTTGTACTTTTTCATAACACTTCACATATTTGTTTATATATTATATATGGAAGGTCCCCTCTAGTCTAAAAGCCTCTTGAGATAAGAAGCTGTATTTTATGTGCTTTCGTGTCCTCCTCTTTCATTCAAATGCTAGGCGTGACTCACCACAGAGGGAATTCAAAGAGTTCAGCAAAAAAAAAAAAAGAGTTCAGCATATGAAATACTCTCATAAAAGCTTGAAACATTCTCAAAACTAGCACAGAAAGCAGGTTTATTTCAGGCATACTCTTAGAGTCTCAATAGAACTGATATCATTGCTCTCCTGCAAAAGAAACATAGCCTTCAGTCTCCTAAATTATCCTGATAGAAATTTAGCTTGCTCTATCAGTCTTTCCAACCCACTCCAGTGTTCTTGCCTGAAGAATCCCAGGGACGGCAGAGCCTGGTGGGCTGCCGTCCATGGGGTCGCACAGAGTCGGACACGACTGAAGTGACTTAGCAGCAGCAGCAGCAGTCTTTCCAACATAAATTGTGGAACAAGGCTCTGTAAAGAACTCAGAGCATCTTCTTTAGGTTTATAGAAAGACTATGCAGAGCTAACCTGAGTATAGAAGGCATCCAGTTTCCATTGTTTACCCTCAGAACTATTCCCCTTTCTCTGCTATTCCTATTCCCTTTAAAGAAAAAGATCAAAACAAACTATTAATTAAAATTAAAACATGAAACTAAAAATAATGTCTATAGCAACAACAACTCGATAAACAAAATTATCACTAAGAATCTAACAAAAGCCCTTATGTGAATTAGAAATCCATGAATAAAATAGACTACATCATGACTAGAAAGTGAGATTTAACTCAGGATCTATTCATGAGAGAGCATCATAGGTGAAGATCCTTAAAACTAATGTTCTTGGTCAGAAAAAACCCAGGATCAGAGTCCTGACTCTAGAGACTTGCAAATCTATTGGTAACAGCATTACCAGAATTGATGAGCACCTCAGACTTCACACCATGGCAAGTGGAGAGGAGAACTAAGTGAAAAATGGTGACGGGGAAAAGTTCAGTTCAGTTCAGTCGCTCAGTTGTGTCTGACTCTTTATGACCCCATGGGCTGCAGCACACCAGGCTTCCTTGTCCATCACCAACTCCTGGACTTTACTCAAACCCACGTCCACCGAGTCGGTGATACCATCCAACTATCTCTTCCTCTGTCATCCCCTCCTCCTCCTGCCTTCAATACCGCATCAGGGTCTTTTCTAATGAGTCAGGTCTTCCCATCAGGTGGCCAAAGTATTGGAGTTTCAGCTTCAACATCAGTCCTTCCAATGAATATTCAGGACTGATTTCCTTTAGGATGGACTGGCTGGATCTCCTTGCAGTCCATGGGACTCTCAAGAGTCTTCTCCAACACCACAGTTCAAAGGCATCAATTCTTCAGCGCTCAGCTTTCTTTATAGTCCAACTCTCACATCCATACGTGACTACATGAAAAACCATAGCTTTGACTAGACAGACATTTGTTGGCAAAGTAATGTCTCTGCTTTTTAATATGCTGTCTAGGTTTGTCATAACTTTTCTTCCAAGGAGCAAGTGTCTTTTAATTTCAAAGCTGCAGTTGCCATCTGCAGTGATTTTGGAGCCCAAGAAAATAAAGTCTGTAATTGTTTCCATTGTTTCCCCATCTATTTGCCATGAAGTGATGGGACCAGATTCCATGACCTTAGTTTTCTGAATGTTAAGTTTTAAACCAACTTTTTCACTCTCCTCTTTCACTTTCATCAAGAGGCTCTTTAGTTCTTCTTCACTTTCTGCCATAAGGGTGGCATCATCTGCATATCTGAGGTTATTGATATTTCTCCCGGCTATCTTGATTCCAGCTTGTGCTTCATCCATCCCGGCATTTCTCATGATGTACTCTGCATATAAGTTAAATAAACAGAGTGACAATATACAGCCTTGACGTGCTCCTTTCCCGATTTGAAATCAGTCTGTTGTTCCATGTCCAGTTCTCACTGTTGCTTCTTGACCTGCATACAGATTTCTCAGGAGGCAGGTGAGGTGGTCTGGTATTCCCATCTCTTGAAGAATTTTCCACAGTTTGTTGTGATCCACACAGTCAAAGGCTTTGGCACAGTCAATAAAGCAGAAGTAGATATTTTTCTGGAACTCTCTTACTTTTTTGATGATCCAATGGATGTTGGCAATTTGATATCTGGTTCCTCTGCCTTTTCTAAATCCAGCTTGTACATCTGGAAGTTCATGGTTCATGTACTGTTGAACCCTGGCTGGGAGAATTTTGACCATTACTTTGCTAGAGTGTGAGATGAATGCAATTGTGCGGTAGTTTGAGCATTCCTTGGCATTGCCTCTCTTTGGGATTGGAATGAAAACTGACCTTTTCCAGTCCTGAGGCCACTGCTGAGTTTTCCAAATTGCTGGCATATTGAGTGCAGCACTTTCACAACATCATCTTTTAGGATTTGAAATAGCTCAACTGGAATTCCATCACCTCCACTAGCGTTGTTCGTAGTGATGCTTCCTAAGGCCCACTTGACTTCGTATTTCAGGAATGTCTGGCTCTAGGTGAGTGATCACACCATCATGGTTATCTGGGTCATGAAGATCTTTTTTGCATAGTTCTTCTGTGTATTCTTGCCACCTCTTCTTAATATCTTCTGCTTCTGTTAAGTCCATACCATTTAAGTCCTTTATTGAGCCCATCATTGCATGAAATATTCCCTTGGTATCTCTAATTTTCTTGAAGATATCTCTAGTCTTTCCCATTCTATTGTTTTCCTCTTTTTCTTTGCAATGATCACTAAGGAAAAAGCAGAAGCATTTGGGATAACAGTAACCACTAACATACACTGAGCCTAACTATGTACCAGGTGCTGGGCTAAGAGTTTTATTGCTTCACTTCATTTAATTCCCACAACAGCTTTATAAGGGAAGTCCTATTTTCATTTCTTTTCTAATTAAAGAGAATGATGTTAACAGAGATTCTGTGCCTCTTACAAAGTCAGCATCTAACAAATAGTGGCACTGGAACTAACTCAGCAATAGGTCTGGGGCCCAAGGAAGCTAGCCTGTAGTTAAAATCATCATGCCCAGCCAGGATCCATTATGGCAGCAAATACCTAAGGGAGTTTCTTGGAAGGAGCAGTACTCACACTGCAGCAGGAAGAGGATAGTACCAGGGTCTCAGGTAGTCTATCTGGTACAGAACCCAGTTTCCTGGGAGTGAAAGTGCTAAACACGTTTCCAAGGTGAGGTATGCCAAAGTTTGTAGGTAGGTTAAACTGTCAGCAAGGAATTGGAGGGTGGACTAGAGGTTTTTGTGTCCCTTGCCCCCTCCACTTGACCCACCAACCACTGTAGCCGTACTGAGATGATCTGAGCCCCATGCCTGTGGCTAATATCCCTGCTCATGTGCTGACTACGCCTCCCCAATTTGCTGCCTCGGACTTTCCCTGAAGCCACAGGAGCACACTCAGTCTGCTCAGGACAGCCCAGAAGTGCAGACAGTTAATGTCCCCAAGGACAGCCTTCAATCAGTGGGGAAGGAGGTTGCCCCAATCTCCTATGGTAAGCAGCTGCAACCAAGCTAATTTTGAGGGCTTCTTAGAAGTCCCAAGAGGGCTTGAGCCCCAGCTGCTCAGAGCAATAATCAGCCCAACGATACACCCTGAGCTGATTGTACTTTCTACCTTGTCCCACTCTCCTTGTGCCTCGCTCCTGCCTCCTGGGATCACTTCCAGTAGAGAAACTGCACAGTAGTTCTCAACAGATGATCAGCTTTGAAAGGAACCAAAACTAAGACAGGGACAACGAGGCAACCAAGAGAAAGAAGCATGCCTAGCATTCTGGGCAAATATGACAGGAAACGAGGGAAACAGCTGAAGTGTGCTACGAGCCAGTTTGGGCTCCAAGCCATCACCACCTCTCACCTGAACTACGTGGTAGCTGCCTAACTTGCCCCTCTTTTTTCCCTGACAACTTATTCTCCTCACAGAATCCTGAATGGCCCTTTAAAATGTAATAGAAACTGACCATACCTTCAGAAATCTTCCAATCTTTCCAATCACCAGTGGAATAAAATCCCAAGTCCTTATCATGGCCTAAAGTCCTGTAGGATCTGGCTTTCAGAAGCCTTCATGTTCACCTTCTGGTACTGTTCTCAAATTCTACAACCTTGGAGAGATTTTCTGCTCAGTCTTTTCCAAATTAGTAATTCTTCCAGCCCTATCACATATATCCCTCTCGATCCTCATACCCTACACAGCATTTATCACTGCCTGAAAGTGAAAAGTGAAAGCATTACTTGCTCAGTCATGACTGACTCTTTGTGACCCCATGGACTGTAGCCCACCCACCAGTCTCCTCTGTCCATGAAATTCTCCAGGCAAGAATATTGGACTGGATAGCCATTCCCTTCTCCAGGGTATCTTCCCCACCCAGGGATCAAATCTGGGTTGCCTGCATTGCAGGTGGATTATTTGCCATCTGAGCTACCAGGGAAGCCGATCACTGCCTGACATTGACTGTATTATATCACAGCCAATTCCTGCTGTTTATGGCAATTATGCTTCATAAAATCACTGTAGATACTGAATTAGCAAATACTGAACCAATACTCCTGAGGGAAATATAAGGTTAAGTTCCTGTGAGCTTCTGAACACAAAATGTTCACCTCCTATCAATATACAATTTGTTTTATGAATGTTTCTGTTCAAAGACACTGTATTTAATACACACTGCTGATTTGTTAACATTGAACTCACATCCAATGACTGTGTCTAAACAAAGCTTATCTAATTCACATATTTTCTCCATGAGGCACATCATAACTTTCTCAAGCTTAGGAAGACTAGACAGTACTTTAGCACTACCCTGAGGGGTCATTGGAAACAGCAAAATCAGCCCCTTAAAAAACAAACAAGAAATGTACAAATCACGGCACTAAATAATCCATGAACAGGATACTTGTTTTTAGAATGAGAACAGAAACAGAAAGAGCAATGCCTTGACTGTCTTCAGCTGAGAACATGCTTACACAGTGACTCAAGTTTTTTAGCACAGCACATACATGTGAATGATTGTAAAACTACTACAAACACTGATTTATGGGGTTACACATATTTTTATCAACCAGCTAAATTCACAGAAAACCATGAAAAATGAGGGTCAACAGTATTTATTTGTTCACTTTATATTATCTATCTCTTCTTCCTGATACCTGTGGCAGTAGCGATAAGGAACCTGCCTACCAATACAGGAGACATAAGAGACTCAGGTTTGATCCCTGGGTCAGAAAGATCCCCTGGAGAAGGGAATGACAACCCACTCCAGTACTCTTGCCTGGAGAATCCCACAGACAGAGGAACCTGGCAGGCTGCAGTCCACAGGGTTGCAGAGGCGAACATGACTGAAACGATTTAGCACGCATGCTCTCACTTCCTGATATCTAAACTCTGTAAGAGCCCTTTTCTGGTTATTGGCTTGTTTTTCTTGTTTTCACTTTTTCCTCAGCATCTAGACCAGCACTGTCCACTAGAAGTGTAATGTGAACCACATATGTAGCTATATGTGTCTCAGTAGCCATATTTTAAAAATAAACATAGAAAATTAATTTTCATGGTGTATTAATTTATCATATCATAGCAACATTTAATCAATATAAAAATGTTAAGCTGACAGGTTACATTCTTTTGTTTATTTGTTCCAAAGCTTTGAAAACCAGCATGTATTTTTACTTACACACACTTCCATTTAAACCAACCACTTTCAAGTGTTCAATAACCACATGAAGCCAGAGGCTACCATATTAGACAGTTTGGGTCTAGAACAATTATTGGCACATAATAAGTCCCCAGTAAACATTGTTGAGTAAATTCATTCATTCATTATTTCTACATTCCAAACACTGAACCAAGAAGTTTATATCCTATAGCTCACTTAATTCACACAACCACCGTGTTGTTGGCTATTGTTCCCTTCTTTGTACAGTTCAGCACCTGAGATGCACTAACTTGCCCACAATCACAAAGAATTCCAAAACATGACTTGAGTACCCAACCATCTGACCAAAGCTAATGTCTCCAAATATATCTTCATTAAAAGATACTAATACAATTTTACTTAAAATATCCATTAAGATATTAGTTAAAAGATGTTTGGCTATGATAAAAAAAAAAAACTGCATGGTTCTGAAAGCATCTCAGATTTGGCTTGCACGTTTTACCTTTTGAAGAACCAGGAAATGCTAATTAATGCAATTATTCTATGTTTGAGTGAGTAAGCACACTGTCATGCAAAGCCTGTCTATCAGGAATCCTTGTAACTTGCCAGTGGCTCAAGGGGAAAACTTGAGCACCACTGGCTAGGCTTTGGAACACAAAACATCAGATATTTTGTTATTTTACATCATTGAAAAACATGTGCTATCCTTCTAAACCATAGGACTCCCCTCATTTTCCCATTGTATGGAAGAACTTATGTTTTTTCTTATCTGTAAAGCAAACTCTACTGCATTTTTATACAAGCAACTGCAGTAAGAAATACTTCTTACAGCTGTAGAATGGCAACATAATAATCAATTCAAAATATTAACCTTCTTTAGATTCCAAAAAGGAATGGCTTTAGGGTGGTTTAATCAATTAATATGAACAATTCACAACTGATTAACACAAACTATTTTTTCTGCTCAAATTCTGCTCACGTAAAAAACTGCAAGATTAATCAGAGGTAATTTGTTGCAGAGCAAAAAGAGAAACAAGAAAAGGTTTTTCAGTGAGAGCAGTTGTAGAATAATAAAGCTCAATAAAAATTGAAAAGCCCTCAGTTTCAGAGTAAAAATTGTAAATCATGTTTTCAATATTCCTGTAATTCCAGACTCTAATTACAATGTTGCATCATCCTAGCTGCTCAGCTTGCAGTATGTTACCCACACACTCACACAGAAAGCAATCTGGACACACCAGCCCATGGAGGGGGCGCCAGAAGCCAGGCTTCTGTGATGTGGGCTGCAAGAGTGCTCCTTACATCATATTTTCCTTGAGTGACAGAGCTTTTAAATAGGAGAATAATCAGCACTTCTTTCATAAACTGAAGCTTACGTTGAAGGTCTTGAACATAATCTTGCTAGCATATGAAATAAGTTCAATTGTATGATTGTTTGAACATTCTTTGGCATTGCCATTCTTTGGGATTGGAATGAAACTGACCTTTTCCAGTCCTGTGGCCATTGCTGAGTTTGCCAAATTTGCTGATGTATTGAGTGCAGCACCTTAACAGGATCATCTTTTAGGATTTGAAATAGATTAGCTGGTATCCCATCACCTCCACTAGCTTTGTTCATAGTGATGCTTGCTAAGGCCCTCTTGACTTCACACTCCAGGATGTCCAGCTCTAGGTATGTGACCATGCTATCTTGGTTATCTGGGTCATTAAGACCTCTTTTGTATAGTTTTTCTGTGTATTCTTGCCACCTCTTCTTAATCTCTTCTGCTTCTGTTAGGTTCTTACTGTTTCTGTCCTTTATTGTACCCATCCTTGTATGGAATATTCCCTTGATATCTTCAGTTTTCTTGAAATGAGCTCTAGTCTTTCCCATTCTATTGTTTTCCTCTATTTCTTTGCATTGTTCATTTAAGAAGTCCTTCTTCTCTTTCCTTGCTATTCTCTGGAACTCTGCATTCAGTCTCCAGTTCTTGTTTTTGCTGTATAGAACTTCTCCATCTTTGGCTGTAAAGCACATAATCAATCTGATTTCAGTACTGATCATCTAGTGATAAAAATGTGTAGAGTCACCTCTTGGATTGTTAGAAAAGAGTGTTTGCTATGACCAGCATGTTCTTTTGACAAAATGCTCTTAGCTTTTGCCCTGCTTTTCTTTTTGTACTCTAAAACCAAACTTGCCAGATTCCAGGTATCTCTTGACTTCCTGCTTTCGCATTCCAGTTCCCTATGATGAAAAGGACATCTTTTTTGGGTGTTAGGTCTAGAAGATATTATAAGTCTTAATAAAACCGATCAACTTTAGCTTCTTTGGCATCAGTGATTGAGGCACAGCCTTGGATCACTGTGATGTTCAATGGTTTACATTGGAAATGAAACAAGATTATTGTGTCACTTTTGAGGTTGCATTCAAGTTTCTGATTCTTTCTGACTCTTTCATTGACTGAGGACTACTCCATTTCTTCTAAGGGATTCTTGCCCACAGTAGTAGATATAATGGTCATCTGAATTAAAGTCACCTATTTCCATTCATTTTAGTTCACTGATTCCTAAGATGCTAATGTTCAATCTTGCCATTTCCTACTTGACAACATTCAATTTACCTTGATTCACAGACCTAACATTTCAGGTTCCTATGCAATATTATTCTTTACAGTATCAGACTTTACTTTTACCAAACACATCCACAACTGAAGGTCATTTCCACTTTTGTCCCAGTCACTTCATTCTTTTTGGAGTTATTAGTAATTGCCCTCCACTCTTCCCCAGTAGCAAACTGGACACCTTCTAACCTACAGGGCACATCTTCTGGTGTCATATCTTTTTACCTTTTCATACTATCAATGGGGTTCTATAGGCAAGAATATTGGAATGGGTGGCCATTTTCTTCTCCAGTGGACCACATTTTGTCAGAACACTTCTCTATGACCCATCCATCTTGGGTGGCCCTGCACAGCATGGCTCATAGCTTCATTGAGTTATACAAGCCCCTTCACAATGACAAGGCTGTGATCCATGAGGAGGTAATCACTCTTACTAGTAATTAAACAAACACATCAAGCAGAAATTATGTTTCTTTATGTCAATTTTAATGATAGGAATATGTTATGTATTCTCAAAATTGTGGATTTTGTGGCAAAATTTTTTAAATTAATTTGGTTTCAGTCATCAACAACATTCCAATTATTTTACTTCTAGCTATCACATTTAACACAATAATGTGAAATACATGTCAATATTTAGGTATAAAGACATTCATTATCAAGTTACTTGCTATAGTAAAAAAAAAAAAAAGGAAACGACCTAAGCATCTAAAATGAAGAAAGCTTTAAGTAAATGACCAACCATAATTACAATGGAGTAGACTTTAAAAATGACATTCCTGAGAAATTTAAATAACAAGAAAATGCTTTAATATTATAATCTGATACTAAAAGAGACAAAAGGACATAAAGCTACTTGGCTATGTATGTTATATATAGGTATGTGTATATGCATATATGTGTGCGTTTCATTAGTGATCATTAGTCTTAACTACAGAAGAAATATACCAGAATATTATCCAATGTGGAAACACATCAGACTATCTTCTCTCCAAATTTTTATGCTCTCCTGTATTTTCAAATTATTTTAAAGGAAGAATGTGCTCATTCCATAATCAAAATTTTAAAATTTCCACCTATTTATTTCAGAAGGTTCTTGGATTTTTCTAGAAGGACAATATTAGGAAAGAACTTATAAATGAGAGGTTGCAGACTGCTTCTGTATGGGTTAGGTTGAAAATACAGATCTGTTTTTCTTTGGCCTATGGTGTGTTTTTGTAAATTGATTTGCTGCCAGCATTGACATGTAGGAAAATTTCATATAAATTTTATATAAAAATTCAAATATTTGGTCTTCTAGAAAAATCTAAAGATCTCATGATGCTGGGCCCATCTTCCCATGGGGCAGCAGTGACTGCTGCTGAGGATCGGCTAGTCCTTCTCGTGGGGCACAAGCTTTCCTCACACCTACTTCTCCCATGATGTGCCCTGATCCTCACAAGAATTTGACTTTGCTATGAATATTGGTAATGTAAAGTTTTACTAAAACCACAGCACCCTACAGAGTCAATGTCACCTTCCAGTCCAAAATCACTGAACTCAGCTGTTCGTCAGCCTGGAGTGGAACACATCCATTCCTGTGATGGTTTTGCAGAAGAAAGGTACGCTCTCTGCATCTCAAGACATCCAAGCTGCTTGGCCAGCTGTCTCTCCTCTCTGTCATCAGTGTTTATTACACATCATCAACATAGCCAGTGCTTTTTTTAACTTTTTTTTTTTTAAATTAAAGTATAGTTGATTTACAATATCATGTTGGTTTCAGGTGTATAGCACAGTGATCCAGTTATATGTATACATATTTCTTTATTCTTTTTCAGATTTTTTCCCTTTTAGATTATTATAAAATATTGTGTATAGTTCCTTGTGCTATACAGTAGGTCTTTGTTGGTTATCTATTTTATCTATAGTAGTGTGTATATGTTAATCCCAACCTCTTAATTTATCCCTCTTTCCACTCTTTTTTCCCCTTTGGTAACCATAAATTTGTTTTCTATGTCTGCCAGTCTCTTTCTGTTTTGTAAATAAGTTCATTTGTATCTTTTTTTGGGTTCTTCATGTAAGTAGTTTTCATATGATATTTATCTTTCTCTGTCTGGCTTACCTCGCTTTGTGTGATAATTTCTAGGACCACCTATGTTGATGTCCACCGACAGATGAATGAAAAAAGAAGATGTGGTACACACACACACACACACACACACACACACACAATGGAATATTGTGTGTGTTAAGTCACTTCAGTCGTGTCCAACTCTTTGCAACCCCATGGACTGTAGCCGGCTGGTCTCCTCTGTCCATGGGATTCTCCAGGCAAGAATACTAGAGTGGGTTGCCTTCTCCAGGGGATATTTCCAACCTAGAAATCAAACTCGCGTCTCTTATGTTTCCTGCATTGGCAGGTGGGTTCTTTACCACTAACGCCACCTGGAAAGCCCTACAATAGAACATGCCATTCTCAACTTAGCTGGCTCTAATTGGTCACCACCATTACGGCTGGTGCTCCTCATTCTTTGCTTCTTCCACCTCTTTACATGTTCTCTTCTGTTTCTTAAGCTTCCAATTCTTTCTGAAATACTTTTCAGTTTTAGACTTTTATAAGTTATATTTTTCATAAATAGATTTTCATATAGTTATATTTTTTATATCTTTATATAAACAGGCTTTTGTTTGTTTAGATCTACCCAATTCATTAAAGCACTTTTTCCTTCATACTAGACTATCTAATTACAAGTTATTTATTCATTCATTCAACAATAGTTAGTAACATTACAGTGACAGGAAGTAGCAATGAACAGACAGAGAAGCCCCTCTAGCCCCTAACTCTGGTGCAGTTATATTTTAGTAAGAGAGACACAGTCAACTAGGAAATGAAAAAGAAGATCATTTTGGTGTAATCCATGCTATAAAAACAAAATAAAACAATGTGATATGATAACCACCAAAGGCCTACTTTAGAGTGACTAGATAAGGAAGGTCTCTCTGAGACAATAACCTTTGAGTTGAATGATGAGAGGCATTAAGTCAGAACTGGGAGGAGGGTATTGCAGGATGAGACAAGAGTCAGTTAAAGGTGATAAATCAGGAAGATGACTGGCATAGCAGAGTTGAAGAAAGGCAAGGGGGGCAAGACCAGTTCTATTCAAGTAGGTGGAGCTTGCATGCACCACTGAAGAACTCCGATTTTCTTCTATGGGAATGCAATGGGAAGCCACTAAAGAGTTTGCAGGGGAAGCCACTAAAGAGTTTGCAGGGAGGCTGTTTAGGAGACTGTTGCAATAATTACAGTTATAGATGATGGTGGTTTGGACCAGGATAGTAGTAATGGGACTCAAAGAGACATCTTTGGACTTTTCCAAACTATAGACATTTTTCATTACTTTTTAAAAATTTTTTATTTTATACTGGAGTATAGTTGCTTAACAATATTGTGTTAGTTTGAGGTATACAGCAAGGTGATTTAGTTATACATATAGTTAGAGAAACCAAAGAAACAGTTCATGCAAAGATGGGCACAGTAAAGGACATACAGGGTATGGATCTAACAGAAGCAGAAGATATCAAGAAGAGGTGGCAAGAATACACAGAAAAACTAAACAAAAGAGATCTTAATGACCCAGATAACCACAAAGGTGTGGTCATTCACCTAGAGCCAGATATCCTGGAGTGCAAAGTCAAGTAGGCTTTAGGAAGCATCACTAAGAACAAAGCTAGCGGAGGAGATGGAATTTCAATAGAGCTATTTCACAACCTAAAAGATGATGCTATTAAAGTGTTGCACTCAATAGCCAGCAAATTTGGAAAACTCAGTAGTGGCCACAGACCTGGAAAATGTCAGTTTTCGTTCCAATCCCAAAGAAAGGCAATGCCAAAGAATGTTCAAACTACCACACAATTGCACTCATCTCACATGCTAGCAAAGTAATGCTCAAAATTCTCCAAGCTAGGCTTCAACAGTACATGAACTGAGAAATTCCAGATGTTCAAGCTAGATTTAGAAAAGGCAGAGGAACCAGAAATCAAATTGCCAACATCCGTTGGATCATAGAAAAAGCAAGAGAATTCCAGAAAAACATCTTCTTCTGCTTCATTTACTATACCAAAGACTTTGACTGTGTGGATCAAAATAAGCTGTGGAAAATTCTGAAAGAGATGGGAATACCAGACCACCTGACCTGCCTCTTGAGAAATCTGTGTGCAGGGCAAGAAGCAAGAGTTAGAACCGGACATGGAACAACAGACTTTTCTAAATCGGGAAAGGAGTACATCAAGGCTATATATTGTCACCCTGCTTATTTAACTTATATGCAGAGTATATCATGTGAAATGTTGAGCTGAATGAAGCACAAACTAGAATCAAGATTGCCGGGAAAAATATCAATAACCTCAGATACGCAGATGACACCATGCTTATGGCAGAAAGTGAAGAGGAGCTAAAGAGTCTCTTGATGAAAATGAAAGAGGAGAGTGAAAAAGCTGGTTTAAAACTCAACATTCAAAAAACAAAGATCATGGCTCCAGTCCCATCACTTCATGGCAAATAGATGGGGAAACAATGGAAACAATCACAAACTTTATTTTCTTGGGCTCCAAAATCACTGCAGATGGTGACTGCAGCCATGAAGTCAAAAGATGCTTACTCCTTGGAAGGAAAGTTATGACCAACCTAGACAGCATATTAAAAAGCAGAGACATTACATTGTTGAGAAAGTTCTGTCTAGTCAAAGCTAGGGTTTTTCCAGTAGTCATGTATGGATGTGAGAGTTGGACTGTAAAGAAAGCTGAGAGCCAAAGAATTGATGCTTTTGAACTGTGGGGTTGGAGAAGACACTTGAGACTCCCTTGGACTGCAAAGAGATCCAACCAGTCCATCCTAAAGGAAATCAGTCCTGAATATTCATTGGAAGGACTGATGCTGAAGCTGAAGCTCTAATACTTTGGCCACCTGATGGGAAGAGCGGACTCACTGGAAAAACCCTGATGCTGGGAAAGATTGAAGGCAGGAGGAGAAGGGGACGATAGAGGATGAGATGGTTGGAAGGCATCATGGATTCAATGGACATGAGTTTGAGCAAGCTCCAGGAGTTGGTGATGGACAGGGAAGCCTTGCATGCTGCAGTCCATGGGGTTACAAAGAGTCAGACAGGTCTGAGCAACTGAACTGAAACTGAATACACATACCCATTCTTTTTCAGATTCTTTTCCTATATAGGTTATAACACAGTGTTGAGTTGAGTTTCCTGTGCTATGGAGTTGGTCCTTCTTGATTATCTATTTTACACATGTTCTTGTTGTTCCATCTCTAAGTCATGTCTGACTCTTTGTGACCCTATGAACTGCAGCACACCATGTTTCCCTGTCCTTCACTGTCTCCCAGAGTTTGCTCAAACTTGTGTCCATTGAGTCAGTTTTGCCATCCAACCAGCTCATCCTCTGTTGTCCATATTGTAACATATTACAAAATAAAGCATTCTAAAAATGTGAGGATAGAATAAAAGTCCATTTTTCTTCTTCTCTACTTAGTTCAATAGCTCACTGAAGCCCTAGCTCAGTGTTCCACTCCACCATTTATCTTTGTTGTCCTTCTTAAAGCCCTTCTGGCTAATCCAGAAGAGGTGGGAAGCCAGGATGGACAGCCACCCTAGAGGGACAAAACTACAACCATCATGGTCAGTGGAGTTGCAAAGTGACAGGGGACAGCTCTAAACACATGATTATAGACTTGCTACTTCTCATCCTTAAGGACTGAGCTGAAATGTCATCTGCCAGAACAGAACTTAGTGGACAACCTGATTTAATTTACATTCCTCCCTTTACCACATTACTATCTGTTTTGGCACCTGACTTTTTACTTAGCAAGTCCCAAATTGTAACGTTTTCTACCTCTCTCTTCTTTTGAACTATAAATTCCATAAGGGCAAATTTCAACTCTATCTTGGTCATTATTGATCTCCAACACATAAGAAAATGTCAGAAAATACTATATGCTCAAAAAGTATTTCTTGAATGAATGAATAAATGAATGAAAGAGAAAAAAGAAAAGATGACAATTTTGTCCTATGTCTTGGCAGATAGAGACCTATTAGTTCACAATACAATGAAGCCAGGAGCATATTGGCTAATTCAGCTCACATCAGACTACTCTGACCATCCCTGGAGTCCAAGTTCGTCTGACAGCAGACTTTCGAAGGGATACATACCAAATGGATTATGGATAGCAGTGAGGGCTAACAGAAGAAAGAACAATGCCATGGGATGCCATAAAGAAAAGGAAAGTCTTTTGAGAAATAAGACATTTGGGACTATGATAATTCTCTTCAAATATTTGAAAGGCTATTAAATATGGGAGATACAGTTGGTTTGTTTTGGTTTGATTCATTTGTTTTTTGTTTTTTTTCCTGTTTCCTCAGAAAGTAAAACAGATATCACCAAGTAAAATGTATAAGGAAGCAGACTTTGGGAGAATTTTCAAGCAGGTAAATGTAGTTATTGAAGTGTATATCATTAGAGATATTTCAGTTGATACTAAATAATCTCTTGTCAAGGTAATACAGAAATGATTCAAGCATTCAAGAACCCAAGGAGAATGAGATGGAGAAAGTAATTGGATTAAACAGTTTCAAAAGTCCCTTCCAATTTTATGACTATATGCGCCTGTTAAAAATGGATATAAAATCTCCAAGTGTACCCAGATTACTACAAAGTACAAATAGAACCTTGGATTTTTTTGTTTTGTTTTGTTTTAACTTTCATCACATTTGTTTGGGAAGATCTCCTGGAGAAGGGAAAGGCTACCCACTCCAGTATTCTATATAGTCCATGGGGTCACAAAGAGTCGGATACGACTGAGAGACTTTCACTTTCACACTTGTTTTCAAATCTTCAGAGTTTAGCATCAGTTAATACCATTTTTTAGTGCTTTTCTACTCTTAGAATTATAAAATTTTGATTATTTGCCTCTAGTAATACAATTTTAATAGAGTTCTTTTGCACCATGCTGTTTTATTGCTAAACATGTTACTTGCAGGGACAAGGGAATGGCAACCCACTCCAGTACTCTTGCCTGGAAAATCCCATGGATGAAGGAGCCTGGTCAGCTACAGTCCATGGGGTCTCTAAAAGTCGGACACAACTGAAGTGACTTAGCAGCAGCAGCATGTTACTTGCAAAGCACAAGTACCTCAGGTTTACTTTAGAGAGAACACATTGAGGTCAGGAAGCAATCCATTTAATAAATAAGGCTACACTGTAGTTTAATGACTTATCAAGTATTAAGTGGGGCTGGGATTAGAATTTGGGTCTGCAGATCTTCTATAAAATGCAAGCATTCTTTGCTTGGAGAGGAGGGAGTTTGGTTTACTGACTTGTCAATTTCAAGGGTTGGTGAAAATGATAAAGTCACAGGGAAGACTGGCAAGACATTTTAATTTACCAGTTTTGAGAGAGCACATCTGGAGGATCCTGAAAGTAAATCAGCCACTTGGCAAGAAAATAAAATCAAGATGTTCTGAGAAATTATGAAATTCCATCTAACACAAACCAGAATAACGGAATAAAAATGATGAATGTCCTAAGCATCTTAAAATGGAGAAAATAATGCATCGTAGGAATATAATAGATTTAAGATATATTCATAGTCTAAATCCACATTTTATTACTTAGATGAAGTGCATCTTATAGGATCATACATTGCTGGAGAGAAAATTACAGAAATAGGTGTCATGTTACTAGGAAATTTAGACAATTATCACTGGCTATAAACACAGATCATGGTTGGACTTCCTCCACACGTTTCCGTTCTCATTTACTTGGGAAGGTACTCAAATCCTCTTTACCATGATGTGCTTGCAATTAGATATAAATGTGTGGTGCACAAAGGTGTTAGATGCCTTATTAGTGGGGAGGGGGACATAGGTGGCAGAGGAAGGTGATAGAAATAAAACATGTAAAAGTCATCCACAAAGGGTATACTTATTAAACTGATTGATTCATGAAGCATCATATCCTGCAGATCTTTTCACGGCAAACAAAAGACCCCCTGACTATTTACTACTTCTGATTTTTTAAGTGAGATCAATAGAGAACCATTTCCCTTTTAGAAACACCTCTCTATGCTGCTTTTTACAACCACCATGAAACAATTGTGATGTCACACTCACCTCAGCCAAGACACAGCATCTGTTATTTGATGAGTACATTTCAAACAAAATTAAACTTTAGTAATTCAGTCAAAATGATTTATCATATGCAAACAATGCTGAGCAGAAGTGAAGTACTCTCATTACCCAACCTCACAGGGGGCCTGCAGCACTTATTACAGCTTTCTAGTAATAACCACAGCAAGGCCCATGTCACCAGGACACAGAAGCTTCTTCTGTGGTTGTCGCTTCCTGAATGAGTTCCTTAGCTACTTGGGATCCTCACTGGGCCACAGGGTAAACCTTTGGGACTGAAACAGTAACTGATAAGACTTCTGAGTCATATTTATGTTTATTTCAAAAGCAATTATCATGATTCATACTTAGGAAGAAAACATAATGAAGGGGCTC
Source organism: Cervus elaphus (assembly GCF_910594005.1). NCBI lineage: Eukaryota > Metazoa > Chordata > Mammalia > Artiodactyla > Cervidae > Cervus > Cervus elaphus. Next base: position 36,125,313 of record NC_057831.1, read on the forward strand.
TTTCAATTCTCCATCCCTCACAGCCAGGAATTTTAATTGCTTGTTATTATTTTGATTCAAAATGCAATGAAAGAACCTACATATTTTCTCAAAGCTTGGTGTACATATCAAAATCTAAAATATTTAGAATATGTCAACATATTCTCTGAGGCAGAACTTTGGCCTGAAAACACAATTCAATAATGCGATTTGGTCAATTAGCTAACCATCAGCTCAGAAGCAAGACCTGTAGTTGTCAGTAATAGAGCTTCTTCCTATAATGAATGCTAAGCTCTTAGATCAGTTTAAACTTTTGTTTGGATTCAAAACAATTTTCTAAAAAAGCCTTCCCCTTTGAGTTATTTGTATTTTATATAACAAAGAAATATGCTTTTAAAAATATGATTCATTCATTTAGAAGTAACTACTATTTCTCAGAAATTATTCTATTTACATTATTAAGGATGAAAAAAAGGATAAAAAAAAAGCACTCTTGAGGTACTCACATGTCTAAACACAAGAGAAATAGATTTTAGAATAAAGGCAGGTATTTTGTTCTTTGGGAGCACAAAACTACAAGTGAAATAAGAGATAAGGGCTGAATATAGGTTGATGCAACCAATTACTTCTAAGTCTCCATTTGAAGCCTTATTATTGAGACGCCACTATGGACATCTTGTTGCAGGAAATTCCAATCTTTATTGATGTCTTAGTCTGCAAGATGCTGCCATACAAAATACCATTGATTGACTGGTTTAAACAATAGAAATGCATTTTTTATAGTTCTGGATGCTGGGAAGTGCAAGGTTAGGTGCTGGCAAGACTGGTTTCATTCTGAGGGCTTTCCTCTTGGCTGGTAGACAGCTGTCTTACTTCATCCTCACACAGTGGAGAGAGGAAGTGCTGCTGTCTTTTTCTCTTCTTATAAAGACACTAATCCCATTATGGGGCCTCTACACCCTGACCTCCTCTAAACCTAATTATCCCCCAAAGACTCTGCCTCCTAATGTCACCACATTGGGGGATTAGGGTTTCTTCATCACATGAATTTGGATGGAAACAAACATTCAGTCCGTAACAATTGGTCTAACACATGAGCGTTAGAAGTTGGAAAGTAAAGGAAGGCAAAATACTGCACTGAAATTCAAAAGCTCAAAATATTTTTTGAGCTTAGTTTGGGGAATAAAGAGATGATATCTGGAGCATTTCAGGCAAAATAAAGTAGCACTTTAAAAGAATAAGAGGAAAATTTTGCAACATTTAGCTGAATACGTTATAGGAATAAATCTTTTTGAAATTTTGAATGATTTTGAGAAAAAGTGGTTGTAATCATTCAACAACAAAAATACCTGCTGTTCTAAGTCCCATGGAAAATACAATTAAATATGTGACATGGTTTTCCTGTGCAGTGAACTTATTACTTCATTTGCTTCTAATCAGAGCACACAACACAATGTAAATGATGCATCACTCAGTTCTGACTTGCTGACTCAACATCTGGTTCAAGATGTCTGGCTTTATCTTTCTTACTTCAAAAAAAAAAATCACATTGAAATGACATAAAAACAAATCCTCAGCAATCCTGTCAAGACAGAAAATGTATCATCAGCACAGCAGAACAGAAGGATTTTCTGATGAGAATCAAGGGCTGGGAAGAATGCAACAGAGCTGAATCATGGAGTGATACTAAGTTCAGAGGTAGTAGAGCCTAGGGAAAGAGTGAGCTATGACTCACCTCGTTGGCTGTACCAGTCCCCTGCTTCCAGAAGCTTACTCTGAGCCACTGCCTTTCACAAGTAGAGTCCTTTAAAAAGAGAAGCCTGGGGACAAAGAAGCAGGTGCTCCAGGTGACCTAGTGCAGTCATGAAGGACACAGAGTGCCTCCTTGCACATGGAAGATTCATAATAGGCATTTTCTAAAAGAAAGCCAGCCTGCCCATGTTCTTGTTACATGCACACATTCACATATATGCACACACAGATGAAGTGAGGTCATCATCCAAAACTATATTCACTACCAAGACTTCATAAACTTTTATATGAACCCAGAAATATCCTCCTGCTGCCAAGAGCAATCTCCAGTATCAACTAGAGGTATAATAGACAACAAATATTCAGTAACCATTTGAGGAACAGTGACATGAAGGAAAACTAATAAAATCTGCAAACAAAAGAATAAATGTCCTGAGCAATCAAGGAGCATTTGAAAACAAGCACAGCTAAGAACCTCTGAAAGATTCAAAGGATAACTCACTCATTAATAATGAGGCTGCTAAGAGAAAGAAATTAGTAAAACAATCGATAAGTGAGATGAACAGAAAATGAAATGCAGCTGAAAAATCAATCATAGAGACTGCCACAGAAGGCCATGCAAAAAAGAAATAAAAGCTAAAGGACCAAAAGTATGAGGGAACGTGTAGGAGATGAGACACGGAGTATAGATCTATGAATTCCAACATCTGTCAACCCGGTCTTTCTGTGCAGAAGTACAGAAAGCCCAGAAAAAGAGAGGCGAAAGGAAATTAGGGAGAAACAAAATTTGTATGAAAGAGTAAGGGATCAAGACAGTTTGGTAGACAAAATAGGAGGGCTTGCCTTCACAGATATCAAGACACAGTAAGCCAGAGTAATTAAGACAGTGTGGTACAAGACAAGGAAAGACCAACAGTGCTACAGAGCCTAATAGAGTCCAGAGACAGTGATGCCTTTAGGAAAACTGCATGTAACTAAAGTGCTAACAATCAGTGAAGGAGGAATGGATTCAGAAACCATGCTGGGACCGTTCATTAGCCAGATGACCAGGGTCCCTAGCTCACTTCTACAAAGATAAAAGCATTCCCATGGGGATTAAAGACTTAACGTGAACATCAAAACTTTAAACTTGTGAAATTCAATTTAGAAAATATTTGTTAATGAGGGTACAAAAAATGGGGGAATCCATACACTCATGGTTTGAGTGGAATTGGTTCCACCACTCTGGAAAAAATCTGGTCATATCTGTTGATATTTACTAATAACAATTTAAGTTGAAGGTGTGCATAGGCTAAGACCCAGCTATTCTATATCTAAAATTATAGAGAAATACTTGTGGATACGGGGGTAGGGGTAGGAAGGACAGGGTAGGACAAATAGAGAGAGTAGCATGGAAACATATACACTAACATATATACGTGTGTGTGTGTGTGTGTGTGTGTGTGTATGTGTAAGATAGATAGACAGGGGGAATTCACTGTTAGACCCAGGGAACTCAAACCAGGACTCTGTGACAGCCTAGAGGGTGGGATGGGGTAGGAGGTGGGAGGGAGGCTTAAGAGGGAGGCAACATATTATACCCATAGCTGATCCACGTTGATATATGGTAGAAACCAACAGACTATTGTAATTATCCTTCAATTAAAAATAAAGAAAAAATAATAAACATTTATTTTAGAAAAGCCAAAACATATTCTCAAAAACACATCACAGAGTTATTTAAATAGCAAAGAATTTTTGTTATATGAATGTGTATATTCAAAATGTTTAAAATTCATGGGAATAATGCATATCATTTCACGGTAGCAGTGAAGGAGGTATTGGGGGTTGAGGTGGGGTACACAGATAGCTTCAACTATGTCTGCAATACTTTTTCACATGTCTAGAAAATATGACAAAATGTTAAGATTTGATAAAACTAGTATTAAAACAATTAATCAAGTTTTTTTCTCCATAATTTTTCTGTATGTTAGAAAATTTCATAATAGTCAAACATTTTACAATTAATTCAACAAATACTGATTATTTTTAAAACAGTGAACAAATAAATTGGTAAAACTTGCAATTGAGTCTAGATAAGGGTTAATACAAGATATTATGAAATTATTAATAATCTGAAGAACTTTAGTGCCTTTCCCATTGTCAAAAGGCTAATAAATAAAGCCAAAACCTAAAATTGAAGTTTTCACGAGCACCTAATTCCTCTGTTTAAAATACTAGAATAAAATATAGGAGCTAATTTCAAATACTGGGCTGAGTAGGCCTCCTTAAATAAGATATAATACTCAAAATTCATGAAATCAAACAATACTACAAGCACACATAAAATGTAAATATGTGCTGGGAGAAAATATTTGCAATGAGTATCTTTCAAAAGGATTAACTTTCAGAATAAAAAGAGCTTCAACTCTGAAAGAAAAAGATGACATAATAAGAAAAAATGTACAGCATATTAAGAGGCAACTCATTAAAAAAGTGAAGAGGAGCTAAAGAGCCTCTTGATGAAAGTGAAAGAGAAGAGTGAAAAAGCTGACTTAAAACTCAAAATTCAAAAAACGGAGATCATGGCATTCAGTGCCATCACTTCATGGCAAATAGATGGGGGAAAAAATGGAAACAGTGAGAGACTTTATTTTCTTGGGCTCCAAAATCACTGCAGATGGTGACTACAGCCATGAAATTAAAAGACACTTGCTCCTTGGAAGTAAAGTTATGAGAAATCTATACAGCATATTGAAAAGTAGAGACATTACTTTGCTGACAAAGGTTCATTATAGTCAAGCTATTATTTTTTCCAGTAGTTGGATGTGAGAGCTGGACCATAAAGAAAGTTGAGCACAGAAGAATTGATGCTTTCAAACTGTGGTGTTGGAGAAGGCTGCTGAGGGTCCCTTTGGGGACACCCGAGGCGAAGAGCCGACTCATTGGGAAAGACCCTGATGCTGGAAAAGACTGAGGGCAAGGAGAGAAGGGGATAACAGAGGATAAAATTGTTGCATGGTTTCACTGACTCAATGGGCATGAGTTTGAGCAAACTCTGGGAGATAGTGAAGGACAGGGAACCCTAGAGTGCTGCAGTTCATGGGATCTCAAAGAGTCAGACACAACTCAGCAACTGAACAACAACAAAATTTATATAGGTTAATTATAATGTATAATAATAATTAATAAAAATGAGCTTTGTATATGTGTACCAAAATGCAAATATCATCAAGAAAAAAGGAAGTAAAATTTTAAAAGCACATAACAGAATAATTTATTTAGGCTAATTCTATAACAATAAAAAAGAACAACAGAATTTAATTACATTAGATATGCAATATAATTATATAGGAAAATCATGACAAGGACACACATATATTTTACAATACATTACACACAAGCATTTATCTATAAAACTTATCTAGGGGAACATACCAAATTATTGCCACCAGAGATGCCCAGATTGAGAGGGATGAAAGGTCAAATAGTAAAAAGAACTTAACATTTTACTGTATGTGTGTTGTTCTATTTTTTACAATGTGAATGTATGACTTTGAATTACTTTATCACTAAAAATTGTAAAATATTCAAAGTACAAGTTTCATGCCTTAACTATTTGTAATAAGCAAATACTTGCTATTGTGAACTGAATCATGTCCCTTGAAATTCATATTTTGAAGTCCCAACCCTCAGCACTTCAGAATGTAACTATATTTGGAGATAAGATCTTTAAAGAGGTGATTAAATTAAAATGAGGCTATAAGTGTCGGACCCTCAGCCAGTAACACTGGTGTCCTTGTGAATGAGGAAGAGGTCCCAGGGATGCTGTGCACAGAGGAAAGATCATGTGAGATCCCAGTGAGAAGGTAGTGATCCACAAGCCAAGGAGAGAGGCCTTAGAAGAAATCAACATTGCCAACACCTTGATCTTGGGCAGAGGGGATTCCAACTCAGGCAGTCTGACTCTAGGACTTGATTTTATAACCACCACCCCCTCTAGCTCCCAGACTCCAAATCACATTACTTCTTTTCATCTCTTCTGTATTGTGCCTGATGCCTTTGGAGCAGTGGGGTCTATACAAGATTAAGTCAGTGTATCATCAAACCACCTAAATCCTCAAGCTTAATACATTCTAACAAAATTCAGAATGAACTGGCCATGTACGATATTACTAATTTACTCACTGTACCAGTAATAATTATTCCGTTGAATTGACTACATGTTATTGAGTCAAGACATCTTGTCAACTGTTATTTTGGTGTTCTTTTCTTTTATTGACTATTCTACTTCCTTCAGAGTGACAGTAAGTACCACCTTACTTATCTCTTTTGTTACAGAGCATCAATATTGATCCTTTTTCTAGCTCAACACTCTTAATATGATTGAATGCTAGTCTTAACTGAAAGTATGATAAATGATGATAAGATGTCAAATTGAGAAAACCACTAATTTTGGAAAAGTTGAAAAAGTTTAAAAATTATTTATTTAAATTAAGAAGGTATTATTTTGAAGCTATTTTCTTTCCCTCCATTGAACTGTGATCTGAGTATCAGTCTCCTCTCTCTTCCACTGTTACTGTCTCATATTTTAATAGGAAAAAGAAGAGATTTGTCTAATATTTGTTCCTGAACCATCTTTCTGCCACCTAGCTGCTCATCACCTAACAAACTCTGGTCACAAGTACCACTTTCAGCAATTTGGGACCGCAGATCATGCTCTGATGGGTCTACCCTGGGTCCTGAGCTATCACAGGATTTTCTGCCTCCACATCAGAGGAAAGGTAAATATGAGATGTGCCTCATTGTTTGTTACTGACTCATCCCTTTATCCTCCTCCTCATCATCAGAATGTAATGGTGTTACCAGAATTTACCAAAGGATTAGAAATATACATTGATTTTGAATACTGAAAAGAAAAACAATTTTAACTATATGAGTTTAGCTGTTTTATTAGTCAAAGAAATAGGCATTAAAAAAAGTTGACCTTTCACGTTTGATCTTTGGACTCCCTAGTCTTGCTTCCCCGTGGTCAAATGCAGTACATTGGAGAGAACGTCAGATAAGATGTACATCTCCAAACCACTGCCAGGAAGCTCACTCCCTGCCCCAAGGTTGGTTTAGCTTTAAAGAAGCCCGTATCATTAAACATCTCTTGGAATAGAGATATCTCCCAATGACGAATGTCCCAGCACCAAGATTATTTAGTGCAGACTAGTTAACCTCTGGTCTGGAAAGAGGAGATTCTAGACAGTCCAAGGTCTTTAGTGCACTAGAGTGAAAAGAGGGGAATGCAGGTTTTCCTAGTCTTCTGAGGAGCATCAGTTAAATCATACATAAAACTCTATCACAGAGATGCATTCATTCTTGGAGTAGTTTCTGGCCAAATTTAGGAAGAAAGCAATTTCCTAAATGTACCACAATCTGCACAGGCCCCACACACAATGGAAATCAGCCTTATGGTAACCCACTCCAGTATGCCTTGCCTGGAGAAGTCCAGGGACAGAGAAGCTTGGCAGGCTATAGTCCATGGGGTCACAAAGAGTTGAACACGACTGAGTGACTAACACTTTTTTTCACTTTACACTTTCTTTCACTTTATACTGTTCAAAAGAATCATGTCAGTCCTGTCCATGCCTCTCTCCCCAGCTTTCAAATGCTTTATAAAAAGAGCACAACTGCAAACCATCCAGTTATCTCTGCCTAGAAAAAGAAGCGTTGATATTTCCTATTTTTCTACACCTTAGAACTATTCATATTTGCGTGCTACTCTTTGTATCAGAATAAAGAGTTAATGTTTATGACTTTCCTGAGAACACCCAGGATGGCAAGAAGGAGAGTGGCCCTCTCTGCTAAATAGAGAAATAAAGATGACTTTATCATGTATTGAAGTATAAAGGACATCTGCCTTTGTTTACTTTAAGTGAGTTGGTTTTATCTGTACTTGGATATATTGATAAAATCCCTTAATAAAGTTTTAATCTTGAATGATTGCAAGGTTTTTTTTTTACTAATTCCTCAGATTTACAAAGTTATAAAATTAAGATAAATTTTGAAAGGATTATTTCATATACACAAATATCTGTCTATGAAATGCAAGTTAAATTATGGGTTTTGCTCTAGTAATATTTTTTCTCACATTAATATGGAGCAGGATGATATTTTCAAAGGAAGTAGAGTAATGATTTAGTCAATGAATGGTGTCTCTTTCTAGAGAAAATGTGGTTTGTAGTTTTCAACAATAATTCCTGTTATCTATTCTTCCTTCTGAATATACCTACTTTCTTAGCTTTATTATTATGTGGAGGATTTCTTGTTGGAAATAGCATTGCTATATATTCAATTTATAATGTATGATATTTTAGAAATGTTTAAAAATAAGTGTTTCAGAACAACTTATTTGCATATTTCAGAAGAGCTGAGGTTTCTAAACACATCACTATTACACTATTTTACAAATAAAGAAGATGATTCAGGATGGAGGACCAGCTCTCCACAACTTGAAGATCCTCCTGATTGGACCAAATGCCTTGTTGGCAGGTAGGAAGATGAGTAAGCTGTATAAGGGCAGAACCATTGTTTTGCTTACTAATGATATACTCCACATGCCTAAGATAGGCCTGAATTGGTTAGCAATAAATGCTTGCTGGATGATTTAATCAACTACTTACAGGTCAATATTTTTATGTTAACAGAATAAGACTGAAATGATTTGTCATTTAGCTCTCATATTAGAGTAAGATTCCATTTGCAGAAAAATCACAAATTGTATTATGCAGATCTCTGTTCTTCCTCTGCCCTAACACATAATTAGGGACAGGTATGGTTAAACAGGAGATGGCAAGAGTGAACATCAACATTTTAGGAATCAGTGAACTAAATGGACTGAAACGGGTAAATTTAACTCTGATGACCATTATACCTACTACTGTGGGCAAGAATCCCTTAGAAGAAATGGAGTAGCCATCATAGTCAATGAAAGAGTCCAAAATGCAGTACTTGGATGCAATCTCAAAAATGACAGAATGATCTCTGTTCATTTTAAAGGCAAACCATTCACTATCACAGTAATCCAAGTCTATGCCCTGAGCAGTAATGCAGAAGAAGCTGAACTTGAATGGTTCTATGAAGACCTACAAGGCCTTTTAGAACTAACACCCTAAAAAGATGTCCTTTTCATTATAGGGGACTGGAATGCAAAAGTAGGAAGTCAAGAAACACCTGGAGTAACAGGCAAATTTGACCTTGGAGTATAGAATGAAGCAGAGAAAAGGCTAATAGAGTTTTGCCAAGAGAATGCACTGGTCATAGCAAACACTCTCTTCCAACAACACAAAAGAAGACTCTACACATGGACATCACCAGATGGCCAACACCGAAATCAGATTGATTATATTCTTTGTAGCCAAAGATGGAGAAGCTCTATACAGTCAGCAAAAACAAGACCGGGAGCTGACTGTGGCTCAGATCATGAACTCCTTATTGCCAAATTCAGACTTAAATTGAAGAAAGTAGGGAAAACCACTAGACCATTCAGGTATGATGTAAATCAAATCCCTTAAGATTATGCAGTGGAAGTGAGAAGTAGATTTAAGGAACTAGATATGATAGACAGAATGCCTGATGAACTATGGGTGGAGGTTCATGACATCGTACAAGGGATCAAGAACATCCCCAAGAAAAAGAAATGCAAAAAAGCAAAATAGCTGTCTGAGGAGGCCTTACAAATAGCTGTGAAAAGAAGAGAAGCAAAAAGGAAAGGAGAAAACGAAAGAGATACCCATCTGAATGCAGAGTGTCAAGGAATAGCAGGGACAGATAAGAAACCCTTCCTCAGTGATCAGTGCAAAGAAATAGAGAAAACAATAGAATGGGAAGACTAGAGATCTCTTCAAGAAAGTCAGAGATACCAAGGAAACATTTCATGCAAAGATGGGCTCAATAAAGGACAGAAATGGTGTGAACCTAACAGAAGCAGAAAATATTAAGAAGAGGTGTCAACAATACACAGAAGAACTATACAAAAAAGATCTTCACGACCCAGATAATCACGATGGTGTGATCACTCACCTAGAGCCAGACACCCTGGAATGTGAAGTCAAGTGGGCCTTAGGAAGCATCACTACAAACAAAGCCAATGGAGGCTATGGAATTCCAGTTGAGCTATTTCAAATCCTAAAAGATGATATTGTGAAAGTGCTGCACTCAATATGCCAACTAATTAGGAAAACTCAGCAGTGGCCACAGGACTGGAAAAGGTCCATTTTCATTCCAATCCCAAAGAAAGTCAATGCCAAAGAATGCTCAGACTACTGCGTAATTGCATTTATCTCACATCCTAGTAAAGTAATGCTCAAAATTCTTCAAGCCGGGCTTCAGCAATACATGAACTATGAACTTCCATACATTCAAGCTGGGTTTAGAAAAGGCAGGGGAACCAGAGACCAAATTGCCAACATCTGCTGGATCATCAAAAAAGCAAGAGAGTTCCAGAAAAACATCTATTTCTGCTTTATTGACTATGCCCAAGACTTTGACTGTGTGGATCACAATAAACTGTGGAAAACCCTGAAAGAGATGGGAATACCAGACCACCTGACCTGCCTCTTGAGAAACCTGTATGCAGGTCAGGAAGCAATAGTTAGAACTGGACATGGAACAACAGACTGGTTCCAAATAGGAAAAGGAGTACATCAAGGCTATGTATTGTCACCCTGCTTATTTAACTTATATGCAGAGTACATTATGAGAAATGCCAGGATGGATGAAGCACAAGCTGGGATCAAGATTGCCGGGAGAAGTATCAATAACCTCAGATATGCAGATGACACCAACCTTATGGCAGAAAGTGAAGAAGAACTAAAGAGCCTCTTGATGAAAGTGAAAGAGGAGAGTGAAAAAGTTGGCTTAAAGCTCAACATTCACAGAACCAAGATCATGGCATCCAGTCCCATCACTTTACAGCAGATAGATGGGAAAACAGTGGGAACAGTGGCTGACTTTATTTTTCTGGGCCCCAAAATCACTGCAGATGGTGATTGCAGCCATGAAATTAAAAGACACTTGCTCCTTGGAAGAAAAGTTATGACAAACCTAGACAGCATATTAAAAAGCAGAGACATTACTTTGTCAACAAAGGTCTGTCTAGTCAAGGCTATGGTTTTTCCAGTGGTCATGTATGGATGTGAGAATTGGACTATAAAGAAAGCTGAGAGCCAAAGAATTGATGTTTTTGGACTGTGGTGTTGGAGAAGACTCTTGAGAGTCCCTTGGACAGGAAGGAGATCCAACCAGTCCATCCTAAGGGAGATCAGTCCTGGGTGTCTATTGAAAGGACTGATGTTGAAGCTGAAACTCCAATACTTTGGCCACCTGATGTGAAGAGCTGACTCGTTTGAAAAGACCCTGATGCTGGGAAAGATTGAAGGTGGGAGGAGAAGGGGATGTCAGAGGATGAGATGGTTGGATGGAATCACCAACTCAATAGACATGAGTTTGGGTAAACTGTGGGAGTTGGTGATGGACAGAGAGGCCTGGTGTGCTGCAGTCCATGGAGTCACAAAGAGCCGGACACAACTGAGCAACTGAACTGAACTGAATCATCAAGCTGAACGTAATTCTCAGGTAAGAAAAAAAAGTTATCATAAAATTAAAGAATTGGAATCATTGTGTATTTGAAGAGCTTTAAAATCCCTTATATCTTGCACTTTTGGTGTGTTTAACTCAACATCTACAAAATAATTATTGAATATTCACCTTGTGCCAACCACAGTTTTAGGCACTGAAAATATAGCCATGATTAACACACATGATGATTCTTCTTCAACTGCAGAGACTGATCAGTAAAACCAAAGAAGACTAGAAAGAGTAATTGATTGAATGATTGATTTCAGATGGTGATAAATACCAGCAAATAAGTTCTAAGTGCAATAGGTTGATGAGCTAGAGATAACAAGTGAGGACCATGTGTATAATAAAAAGGGAAACCAGGGAGAACTTGAGAGCAGCTAAAGCAAAGCAGGAGCTGAGATCTGAATGAGATGGAGTCAGAAGAGGGAAGATATGAGAAATGTTTTCCTTGCTGGGAGGGAATCCAGAGGCTCCCAGATAGAAATAATTATGGCAGTTTTAAGGATCAGATCTTACACTTTATAAACATCTTATAACCAAAGGCTAATAAGCCTGGAATGAAGTAAGAGAGACTGAGATCAGAAAGGAAGGGCAGATGGCCGTGGAAATACTATGTTCCCAGTTCATTGGGAAGCTACTGAACATTTTAAACAGGAAAATAATGCAGCCTGACATTTTTAAGATCATATTTATTGTTTTCCTCTTCCTGTTGGTGCTTTTTAGCTCTAGAGATATAAAGAGATGAGCCCAAGGCATCTTCAGGAGAAAAGAGCTGAAAAAGGACATTTAGCAGCATTCCTTACTAGTTTAGAATTCTTAAAAATCACCAAGAGTGCTTGTTTAAAATACAGATTCCTATAATCTCCTCCCTCTGAGAGATACTGATTTGGGAGGAACTAAAAGTTTGCATTTTAACAATGATCCCAAATGATTCAGATGTAAGTTATGGCCTACAGATCACTTTGGTTTAGAAATCATCCCAATTTGAAAAGAAAAGAGTTAAGAATTTTTTAGGTTTACCAATCCAGCTCACCATTAGAGGAAAATAGCAGGAATTTGATGAAAGTCTAGTCAAGCTGGACCCTTCACTAGAATTGGATCTCATGGATGTTTTCAGATCTCCCTTTAAAAGAGGGATCGAAACAGAGACGGGCAGTGTGTAAAAAGTATGGATATAGGTTTGGTAGTGGATGGGTTTCACTTGACTTGAAGGTTTATGTACATACCACACTAAAGCAACATCCAACATGTTTATCCCGTGACTCAGTTTCCCAACCTACCCATCCATCCCATTCCTTATTTCAGTCCTTGCCCTACTTCCCTACACAGTTGTTGTTACTGTTGTCACCGCTTCTAAGCTCCTATTTCTCCTTGAAACACTGCAAGCCTGGTCTCTCTCGGTTACAGGTCTTTGAGTCTGGCTTTTGCATCTCTCAGCAACAGACAAAATAACCTGTGCAAAATGAGCGTCTGGATTCTCCCCTCTTCTCCCTTCTCAGCAATTCTCGAGATGACTTTTCTGGCCTTTCTATAATTGAAGGGAGACACACAAAAACACCATTTTGCACATGCAATCAAAGATTGCTTTCCTTTAAAACTGTACCCCTTTCATTATGCAACTAATGATGGCAGAAATTCAAACCTGGCTTTCAGCCCCCAAGAAAATAGAGAGAGCTCCGCACAGAGTTCACTGCAGAATTCCACACACTTTCATGAGATGTGGTCTGAAAGAATGTTACCTGAGCATATGGCTTCAAGAGGGATTGGCAAGTTTCCTGTGTGACGACAAGCTCTTGATACCACAGGCAGACAGCCGGGCCACACTGTGCCATATTGTTTATACCTACACGGCAGGCTGGGCAACAGCCAGTCAGGTCAAGGAGCCAAGCTGCCCACATCAAATTTCAAATGGAGCGAATGCTAACAGAGAAAGCCTGTTGCCCACAGCCAAGAATGCAAGGGCCTAAGAAGTGGAATGTGATGGTACCATCCCATTGTATTGATGGGGGACCTGAGCAGAGGCCAGGAGGCAGTCCCGCCCCCCTGGGAAGAAGGCACTGTCCACGTTCCTCCCTTCCCTGCTGGAGCTCTGAACTTGACAGCTCCACTGGAGAGAAGGGAGCTCAAAGAGTAAGAGCTGGGAGTCTGGAAATCCTATACCTGAGGAATAAATTCAGGCCACTGATCCAATAGTGATGCTCAGACAGATTCTTAGACCCATTTCTACACATTCTTTCTAACCTAGATGTTCCACCCTTCTAGGTATAAATACAGTCCTTTATGGTCAAGAACCATCCAAGCTCTTTGTTCTGACTAAAAAGACAAAGGATAAATGGGATGGAGCTGGATTATCCATAACTATTAAAATGACTTAGATTTGTACTACTATTATTACAAAAGTCATACACAATCTTAATAGGGTTATATGCACAGTTATTTGGGTGTCACCATCTGAAAGCTGCTTTCTCTTTTTAAAAATATGAACCTAGTTGATTTCTCTTTTAAAAAATATGAACTTAAGCCTGTTACAGCATTTTATTGACCAAAATTGTGGAAATGTTGGCTTGCAACCCCTGCAGACAAGCCTGAGGGTGGCCTACCTCTAAAAGTGTTCAGACAATGCCTCACACAGATTTTGTTGTTCAATGTGTCCATCTAACACAGATAAGGTACTCAAATAGTTACCATGTGATTTTATAGGAAGGAATTTTTCTTCATAATTCTGAGGAGAAACATTTTTCCTTCCAAATAGGTATTTAGTGACAATATTGAGAACGTACAGTTTGAGATGTCCATTATCAACCTTGTCCCAGCACCACTACTAGTGTCTCGCCTCCTAACTGGTCATGCTGACTCGGATTTCTCCCCTCCCATCCATCCTCCAGACTACGGACAGGATGTTATTTCTGAAATGTAAATTTAATCTTATAGTTATTATAGTTAATCTTGCTTAAAGTAGTTTCATCCTCATCAAGAACAAAATCAAATCTATTAGTCTATACACAGGTTCTCAAGGATCCTTCCCTCACATTACTTTTTTTTTTTTTCATTAAAGTGTGGTTGATGTACAATGTTGTGTTAGTTTCAGGTGTGGAGCAAAGCAATTCATATATAAATGACAGATTATTTTCCATTACAGGTTATTATAATCTATTGAATTATGTTCCCTCTGCTATATAATAGGTCTTTTTTATTTTATATATAGTAGTGTTTATCTGTTAATCCCAAACTCCTAATTTATCCCTTCCTCGACCCACAACTATCCCCTTTGGTAGCCATAAGTTTGTCTTCTATGTCTGCACTCACACTATTTTTGAGCCACACCAAACTACTGAGTTCAACATCTCTCAGTTTTGCACATGTTATTTGTCTGACCTGGGATACCTTCTTTCCGTTCATGTATGGTCAATACCTACCCTTCCTTTAAGGCTGCTGAAGCACCAGCTGTCCCCCGAAACAGTCTATGAACCCAGAAAGTTTTAACCACTGAAAGCACAGCCTTTGGTTCCTCTTCTCATGTATTAGATTGGCAGAGCACAGTTGTCAGGAAGGGAACGGGGAGGCCAAGCTGCCTGCAGTGGAATGCTGGTTACCACTTAATCTGTCGGCTGTGTGACACGTGGAGAAGGAAATGGCATCCCACTGCAGTGTTCTTGCCTGGAGAATCCCAGGGACGGGGGAGCCTGGTGGGCTGCCGTCTATGGGGTCGCACAGGGTCGGACACGACTGAAGTGACTTAGTAGCAGCAGCAGCAGCTGTGTGACACTGGGCAAGTTAGCAGAAGGCACAGTGTCTCAGTTTCCTCATTTATAAACTAAAGACAATATAATACCTACTTCAGAAGACAGTTGGGAGGGTTAATGAGTTAATACATGCAAAGTGTCTGGTAACTGATATGTTCAATAAATATTATTATTATTACTAAATAAAATTTATATTAAGGCATAACCTACTTAAAGTGTGCAAATCTTAAATATACAACTCCATTAGTTTTCTCATAGTGAAACACACCTGCACATCCACCCAGATCAAAAGTGAGAAACAGACCCTCATCAGCACTCCAAAAACCTCCTTCCTGGCCCCTCCCATACCCATCACTCCTACCTCCTGCAAAGTAACCACAATTCTGACTTCTGTCAACATTGATTGGTTTTCCTTGATTTTAATTCTATATAAATAGTATGATACAATGTGTAATTTTGTGTCTGGTTTCATTCATTGAACATGGTGATTGTGTGATCCATCCATCTTGATAGCATCAGTATAGTATGCCATGTAGCAATAATTCATTCATTTTGATTACTATAATGTGTAATATTCTGTTATCTAAATGCAGTCTCAATTTAATTATTCATTCTACTGGGTTTTTTATTATGGTTAGGAAAAAACATGCAACATGAAATATACCTTCTAAAAATTTTAAGTAAGCGGTACATTACTGAAACTCTAACTCAACCTTGTACAGCAAATCTTTAGGACTTTTTCATTATATGTAACTGAAATTTCATACACATTGAACAACAACTCCGCACTTCCTCCAAACCCCAGTCCCTGGAAACCACCATTTACTTTCTGTTCCTAGACATATGATTACTTTAGGTACCTCATATACGTGGAATCATGTAGTATTTGTCCTTTTGTGACAGACTTATTTCACTTCGCTTATCTTGTATCTTCAAGTTTTATCCATGCTGTCACATGTAACAGGATTTCCTCCTTCTTTAAGGCTGAATATGTAATATTTCACTGTGTGTATTTATGTTTTCTTTATCCATTCATTCTTAATTCACATCTAGTTTGCTTCCCTGTCTTGGCTATTGTGAAAAATTCTACAAGAAACATGGGAGTGTAAATGTCTTTTCAAGATTCTGATTTCAGTTCTTTGGATAAATACTAAGAAGGTGAATTGCTGGACTATATAATAGTTCCATTTTTAATTTTGAAGAAATTACTTACTGTTTTCAATAGTGGCTGCACCACTTCACATTCTCACAAATACTGCACAAGGGTTCCAATTTCTCCACATTATCATCAACACTTGTAAATTTTTGTTTGTTTTTGACGATGACCATCCTAACAGGTGTGAGCTGATATCTTATTGTGGTTTTGACTTACATTTCCTGCTGGACTAGTGACACTGAGCACCTTTTTCATTGACCTGTTGGACAGTTGTATGTCTTCTGTGGAAGCATGTCTATTAGGATCCTTTCCTCATTTTTTAATTGGCTTATTTGCTTTTTATTATTGAGTTGTAGGGGTCTCTTATATGTTATGGATATTAGCCATTTAGCAGATATGTAGTTTGCAAATATTTTCTCCTGTTCAGTAGGTTGCTTTTTCATTTTGTTTGTTGTTTTCTTTGTTTTGCAGAAGCTTCTTAGTCTGATGTAATCTCACTCATCTACTTTTGCTTTTATGGCCTGTGCCTTGGTGTCATATCCAAGAAATCATTGACAAGACCAATGTCACGAAGATTTTTCTCTATGTTTCCTTCTAGTTGTTTTATATTTCAGGTCTTACATTTAAAATTTTAGTCCATTTTGAGCTGATTTTTATGAATGGTGTGGGGATAGGAATCCAATTTCATTCTTTTGCCTGTGTATATTCAGTTTTCCCAGAACCAGTTGAAGAGGCTCTCCTTTCCCCATTGTGTAGTTTTCATTCTACTACTGATGGACAAATGACTAAGTTCGAGTTCTTGTTTTTGTTTTGTTATTGTTGTTGACTCTTAGCAAAAAATGCTTCTATTAACATTTTTGTTCAAGTCTTTCGGTAAACAAGTACACATTTCTCTCATTTAAGAGTAGTATTTCAGAGACTTTGAATAATGTATGATCCTTTAGTAACTAACTGCCAGTTTTCGAAACTGTTGGTATCATATCTTCACCAATACTTGATATTTTCTCCCCAAGGGCATGGAGATATTTTCCTATGTTATTTTTTAGAAGTTACTGCTTTTATTTTTGCATTTATCTATGATCCATCTAGAACTGATTTTTGAGTATGCTGCAAGGTGGAGGTCAGTAGACAGCTGATTAACCCGGTACCATTTTTTGAATTAAAAAAATCCTTCTCCCTATTATACTTCTATCATTATTATATCATAGTCACTATCATTATAATCATCATGACTATCATCAGCATTTATTTATAAGCCTGTCTTCTCCACTAAACAATTAGCATCTTTGGACAAAATTGTGCTTTGTTCACCATTTTCCTCTATACCTAATACAGCTATACCTATATTTCCTCTATACCTAATACCTAATACAGCTGCCAGTTAAGAGTTTGTTCAATCAACATTTATTTAATAATTATGCATGTCAATTTATAACACGGGTAGAGATATTGTAAGAAAGCACATGATTATTTTCAGAGTTCTGGCATCCTGCCTTAGTGTATTATATGGAAAGTCACTGACAGAATGTGGGAGGGCAGTGAATCACTATTGTGGATCTGCAGAGACCAGAGTATTGCTAGAAGACTGGCTATGGGCAAATATTTCACTTTTCACTATATTCTGGTGAGTTTGATGGGGACTCAAGAATACTCTCAAATGGACATTAAAGATGGAATAAAGGATTCTGGGAGCCAGTATCAGTTAACTCTAACCAAGTCATGCCAGACTAAACTTTTGTAACAGGTTTATCTTAGTAAAGTAGGAAAATGTAGTCTATGTAGTTTAGAAATATATTTGGTGTGCTCTCATGATTCCCTAGCAAATAAGGGGTATGACTCCTCTCTGTGACTCACAGAAACGATGACTTTTTAACTTTTTAACTATGCTTGACACCTCATACACTGTAACAGATCACAGTTAATGAATGATTTATAATAGAGTTAGATGAGTTCTTATACAGTAGTGTCTTGCAGCATGAACCTATACTCAGAATCTGCTATTGATGACCTAGTAGTCTATTTGTGTGTTTTGATGATGCACAGGTCTTTTCTTCTGGGGCTGAAATAGAATGGAGGAGTTTTAAAGCCTAAGAAGAAATGAGGTAAATACAGCTAAGGAAGACAGGGATTGCTTGAATCTATCTGCTTCTGGCTTCAGGTACTAGATTTTAGTGATAAGAGGGATTAAGGGCAGAAGGTTTAGGAAACCAATAAAGAAACAAAACAAAACAAACAAACAACAACAACAAAAAAGAAACATTGGAGGCTATGAGCACAAGTGTTACTGCTGGTCCTGGTGAATATTCCTCCCCAACTTTGCCAGGTATCACTGAGAGGCTTTGGCAGCCAGCCCATGGGCCCAAAGGAGCCACCTTAGACGTGACACTTAAAGAAGAACATTAGCCACTTTGTTCCAGGATACTAGTGACACAACTGGACATCCCAGAACTAACTAGGGGTAACTTTGACAGAGAACTGGAGATGTCCTTGAGTATCAAAATCAGAGGCTAAGTTCTATAATTTTGAAATTAATGTTAATGTGACTTCAACAGGCTGGTAAGAACTGGGGGAATTCTAGAACACCTAAGTACTAAATAACCATACACAAAATTGCAACTTAGGCTTCCTTGGTGGTCCAGTGGTTAAGAATCTGCCTGCCAATCCAGAGGACATGCGTTCTATCCCTGGTGCAGGAAGATCCCACATGCTTCAAGGCAACTAAGCCCATGTACCACAACCACTGAGCCCAAACCTAGAGCCCTGGAGCTGCAACTACTAGAACCTTCCACAACAAGAGAAGCCCCAGCAATGAAAAACCTGCATAGCACAACTAGAGAGTAGCCCCTGATCACCACAACTAGAGAAAGCTCTCACAGCAAGAAGACCCAGTGCAGCCAAAACTGAAAATAAAATTTTTTTTAAAAATTGCAACTTATTGAAATTCTAATTAATCTCATAATTTTTGTATACAATATTTTATTTCAACTTTTTTTATAACCCTACTATTTCCCAGGTGCCTCAGTGGTAAAGAATTTGCCTGCCAATGCAGGAGATGCTGGAGACAGGGTTCAATCCCTGGGTCAGGATGATCTCCTGGAGGAGGAAATGGCAACCCACTCCAGTATTCTTCTCAGGAAAATCCCACGGACAGAAGAGCCTGGTGGGCCACAGTCCATGGGGTCACAAAGAGTTGGACACAACTGAGTGACTGAGAATGCATGCATGCACTAACTTTCATTAGCAATAAATTCAGTTCTTTTTATCTAATTTTTTCAGATAAACCTTGGAAACATTTATAAAGTTTTTTATTTTTAATCCCATTTGAATTTTAATTATTTAGTTTACATACATATTTGTTTGAAAGAAAATAGCATTGTGATATTCTGTCTTCTCATAATTAGAGTACAGTATTTTTCTCCAAACATTCCAAAGGCTTGTTGTCTACATGTTTATAAAAAAAACAGTTTACTTGAAATAATAACTATAGTTCTTGATAAGGTTATTTCTAACTTAATTTGTGTATTTTGTTAATATTGTGAATGAGCTCTTATTGTATTTTCTAAATTAGAATTGCTGGAATAACACACAACTATTGTTAAATGTTTTTCATGTATGCCATTTTGCTAAACTTTTTTATTATGGTATTTTTTTAGTTTAATCACATATATTTTCTAGATATATCTTCACATTTGCAAATAATAATATTGCCCTCAGTTTCCAAAAGTACATACAACTTACTTCTATTTCAACCTTATTACATTAATTAGAACTTATAGAACATTGTTAAATGATAATATGATTATGAGCAGAATAACCTATTTTTAAACCCTCCCATGTGGCAAAATGGAAATAATTTAAACACTTCCTGATTCAGCTAAATTGAAGACCAGAGGAGAAATAATCCTATGGGAAGGATGGAAGGTGAGAGGAAGACAAGCATATTCACAAATCTACATGGAGGAAACTGAAAATGAAGATACGAGAGGAAAAAAATGAGGTCTGATGACATTAGTCTGAATTAGTATTACCAGATCCTCCCCTGAAGGAAGACTTTGAGCTCACCTCCTCCCATAGATACAGCAAAATTAGAGGTAAATATAGAACAACTCTCTCAGAGAATGACCTAAAGCTAACAACAGGGCAGATTTTTCTAAAGAATATAAAAGAAAAAACTACATTGATATATAGGTAGGTGGGGCAGAGATGCAATGAGCCAGGACCAACAACTCTAGCAGGCAACCCAAGATAGGAAGAGGATATTACAAACTCAGAGGTGCTCCCTAAAGAGCAAACAGTTTGAGGTCCACATTGGGTATCCAAACCCTTGGGACTCACACCTGGAAGACAAACCCTGTCAATGGATTTTAAACCAATAGGGCTTACAACTGAGAGAGTCAAAGGACTGTAGGATACTGAGACTCCACTCTTAAAGTATGCACCCACAAACTTACTCCCTCTGAGTCTCAATGCACAGGAAGCTGATTGAAAACCACCAGGCACTCTTTCTGGCCTGCCAAGACCACCCCAGCAAGCCCTCCAGCTCAAACTAGTTTCTGGCTCCAGCACCGCACTCCCAACTTTGACGAAGCAGTGGCCCTTGGTGTGCCCCAGGAAAATGCCAACCCACACCAGGCGCTAGCTCCAACACACCCCATCCTGTGCCACATTTGCCTTATAGGGATCCTAGAAGGTAAGAGAGAGAATAGCAGAACACTTATTTGATAAAATAATGGCTGAAAACTTCACCAACCTAGGGAAGAAAATAGATATCCTGGTCTGGGAATCAAAGAGACTTCCAAAACAAGATGAACACAAAGAGAACCACATCTAGACATACCATAATTAAAATGGCAAAAGATAAACACAGAATTTCTAAGGCAGTAAGAGAAAAGCAAAGAGTTACTTATAAGGAAATCTTCATAAGGTTATCAGCTGATTTTGCATCAGAAACTTAGCAGGTTAGAAGGGAGTGGCATTATATACTTGAAGTGTTGAAAGGGAAAACTCTATAAACAAGGACACTCTACCCAGAAAGGTTATCATTCAGAACTGAAGAAGAGATAAAGAGCTTTCTAGACAGGCAAAAACTAAGAGTTCATCACCACTAAACTGGTCTTTCAAGAAATGTTAAAGGGCCAGCTTTAAGTGAAAAAGTAAAGGCTACAACAAGACATTAAAAAAAAAAAAACTCACTTGTAAAGACATATACAGTTGACCTTGAAAATAATGAGCTTGAATTGCATTTATCCACTTATATGTGGATTTTTTTCAACAGCAAATACTGCAGTACTACACAATCCATAATCCATGGTTGGTTTAATCTGTGGCTGCAGAAGAGGAAATATGGAAGAATCATGTATTCAGATTTTTTACTGTCTGAAGGGTCAGAACTCTAGGCACCTTCATTGTCAAGAATCAACTGTATATAATAAATACAGTGGATTAACCACTTAAAAAGTATCACTATTACAAGACAGAAGTCATAAAAATCAACTGTTATTACAATAAGTAATTAAGGGATACACAAAGGTATGAAATATGATGTTAAAACACCACAAGTGTTAAGGAGTGAAAATTTTGAGGTTTTAGAATGTGTTCAAACTTAAGTGACTAACAGTTTAAAACAAACAGTTATATACATAGGTCAATATATATGAACCTAATGCTAACCACAAACCAAAAACCTACAATAGGTACACACCCAACAAAGAGAAAGGAATCCAAACATACCACTAGACAATATCATCAAACCACAAGGGAAGAGAATAAAAAAGTAAAGAACAAAAAAGAGCTACAGAAACAGATAGAAAATAAGTAACAAGATGGCAATAAAGCATGCCTAACAATAATCACTTTAAATGTAAATGAACTAAATGCCTCAATCAAAAGACATAGGGTGGCTGAATGGATGAAAAACCATGACCCATCAATATGCTGCCTACAAAAGCATATTGTAGGCAGAGTTAAGGATACATATGGACTGAAAGTGAGGGGATGGAAAAAATATTAAATGCAAATGGAAATCAAAAGAACACTGAGATAGCAATACTTATTTCAGGTGAAACAGACTTTAAATCAAAGACTATAACAGAAGACAAAGAAAAGCATTACATAATAAAAAAAGAAATCAACTCTAGAAAAGGATATAACAATTGTGTGTGTACCTGTATGTATGTATGTATGTATGTATGTATTCAACACAGGAGCACTGAAATACATAAAGCAATTATTAACAGATATAAAGGAAAAAATTTACAGTAAGATAATAATCATAGGGGACTTTTAACACCCCACTTACATCAAAGGATAGACCATCCAGACAGATATAGGCAGTAAAGAAACACTAGCCTTAAATGACACAATAGACCAAAGAGGCATTTTTATATATTTTTATATACATACATACATACATATGTATATATATAGAGAGAGAGTTGTCGTTTACTCTCTAAGTCATGTCCAGCTCTTTGCAGCCCCGTGGACTGTAGCTTGCCAGGCACCTCTGTCCATGGGATTTCCCAGGCAAGAACAAGAATCCTGGAGTGGGTTGCCATTTTCTCCAGGGGATGTTCCCAACCCAGGGATCAAACCTGTGTTTCCTGCATTAGCAGGTGAATTTTTTACTGCTGAGCCACCATGTGGCTCATTCCATACAAAAGCAGCAAAATACACATTCAAGGGCACATGGAACATTTTCCGGGATAGATCACTGCTAGGTCACAAAATAAATCTCAGAAAATTCAAGAAATTATATCAAGCATCTTTTTTGACCACAATTCTATGAAGAGAAATAAACTACAAGAAAAAACTGCAAAAAACCAAACACATATGCTTTTTGCTTAGTGGAAGCTAAACTATATGCTACTAAAAAATCAATGGGTCAATAAAAGAGTCAAAGAGGAATCCAAAAAAACAACTTGAGACAAATGAAAATAGAAACACAACTTTATAAAATCTATAGGATTGCAGCAAAAGCAGTTCTAAGAGAGAAATTCATAATATTACAGGCCTACCTCAAGAAACAGGAAAAGTCTCAAGTAAACAAACTAAATTTACACCTAAAGAAATTAGGAAAAGAACAAACAAAGCCCAAAGTTAGAAGAATAAATGAGAGTGGAAACAAAAGAAAGAGACTGAAAAAAAAAGAAAGAAAGAAAAAGAAAAGATCAATGAAACTAAGAGCTGGTTCTTTGAAAAGATAAACAAAATTAATAAACTTTTACCCAACTCATTAAGAAAGAAAAGGAAAGAGTCAAATAAATAAAATTAGAAATAAAAGATAAGTTACAACCTATATGACAGAAATATAAACAATCATAAGAGAATACTACAACAATTATATGACAACAAACTGGACAATCTAGAAGAAATGAATACTTTTCCATAAATATTCAATGTTCTAAGACTAAATCAAAGAAAAATAGAAAATATAAATAGACTAATTATTAGTAAGGAAATTGAATCATGGATATGAAAAACCCCAATAAACCAAAGTCCAGGATCAGATGGAATCACAAGTGAAATCTATCAAACATTTAAAGAAGATATAATAACTATTCAGGTCAAACTACTCCAAAAAGTTGAAGATAAAGGAATATATCCAATTCATTCTATAAGGTCAACATCACCCTGATACCAAAACCAGATATAGACACCACAAAGAAAGAAAATTATAGGCCAACATCCATGATAAACATAGACACAAGCATTATCAATAATATATTAGCAAACCTAATTCAACAATACATTAAAAAGACTATCCATCATGATCAAGTGGGATTTATTCCAAGGATGCAAAAATGATCCAGTATCTGCCAATCAATGTGATACACCAAATTAATAAAGCAAAGGATAAAAATCACATGATCATCCTAATAGATACAGAAAAAGTATTTGAAAAATTCAACATCCATTCATGATAAAAAGTCTCAACAAACTGGATATAGCAGGAACATACCTAAACATAATAAAGCCATTTATGACAGACCCACAGCTAACATCATACTGAATGATGAAAAACTTAAAGCTCTTCCTCTAAGGTCAGGAACAAGACAGGGTTGTCCACTCTTGTCACTTTTACTCATCATAGTGTTAGTAGTCCTAGCTGCAGCAATCAGATACATAAACAAATAAAAGCATCCAAATTGGAAAGGGAGAGGTGAAACTGTCATTATTACAGATGACATGATATTTTATGTAGAAAATATTCACCAAAAAAAGATTACACCAAAAAAAAATATTAGATCTTATAAATGAATCATTAAATTTGCAGGATAAAATTTGTTTTATTTCTATGTATTAATAATGCACTATCAGAAGGAAATTTTTTAAAATCCCATTTATAGTCACACCAAAAAGAATTAAGTACCTGAAAATAAAATTAACCAAGAAAGTGAAAGAACTATACTTTGAAAATTAAAAGACATTGATGGAAGAATTGAAGACAACACAAATAAATGGAAATATATACCACGCTCATGAACTGGAGGAATTAATATTATTAAAATTTACATACTACCCAAAGAAATCTACATATTCAATATAATCTCTATCAAAACACTGATAGCATTTTTCACAGAATTAGAACAAATGATTCTTAAAGTTATAGTAATCAAAAGAGTAAAGTACAGCCATAAAACCCAAAATATTGGTCAATGGAAAAATAGAGAACTTATAAATAAATTTATACAAATATAGTCACTTAATCAAGGGAAAAGAAGGCAAGAATAAAAAGGGAAATAAAACTTCTGTAACAAGCAGTATTGGGAAAACTGGACAGCTACATGTAAAAAGAATGAAACTAGGCTATTTTCTTACACCATGTACAAAAATAAATTCAAAATAGTTTAAAGACTAAATGTAAGACCTAAAACCATAAAACTCCTAGAAGAAAACATTGGCAGTAAACTCTTTGACATCAATCTTAGCAATATTTTCTGGATCTGTCTCCTCAGACAAGGGCAAAAAAAGCAAAAATAAACAAACAGGAATATATCAAACTAAAAAGATTTTGCACAATAAAGGAAATCACCAACAAAAAGGCAAATAACTGAATGAGCAAAGATACTTGCAAATTATATGTCTGATAAGGGATTAATATCAAAAATATGCAAAGAACTCATACAACTCAATATCAAAAAAAATCTGATTAAAAACTAGGCAGAGGACATGAATAGGCGTTTTTCCAAAGAAGAAATGCAGGCCAACAGGTACATGAAAAGATGCTCAACATCACTATGATTTAGAGAAATGCAAATCAAAACCACAAGATAGCACCTCATTGAGATATCACCAGTCAGAATGGCTATTATCAAAAAGACAATAAATAACAGGTGTTGGTGAGGATACAGAGAAAAAGTAACTGTTATGTACGGTTGAGGGAAACATTAATTGACATAACAACTATGAAAAACAGTATGGAGGGTCTTCAAATAATTAAAAACAGAACTATCATGTGACCCAGCAATTGCACTACTGGGTATATATCCAAAGAAAGTGAAAACACCAATTCAGAAAGTTACAGGCACCCCTGTATTCATGGAAGCATTATTTACAATATATATAACCTATAATGGAGAAGGAAATGGCAACCCACTCCAGCATTCTTGCTTGGAGAATCGCATGAACAGAGGAGCCTGGTGGGCTACTGAATCGGACATGACTAAGTGACTAAGCACATAACCTATAAAAATAGCAAATCATTGTTGTAAATCTGAAACTAATATAATATTTTAAGTCAACTATACTTCAATTAAAAACATGAAAGTAAGAAAATTCAGAAGATACCTTTCTGATATTAAAAAAAGAAGAAATAAGATTGCTAGATATAGTGTTATGAGGTGGATATAAATGCAAGGTGGCAATTGCTAAGAAAGAAGTGAGTGGACCATATAAAGGAAATTTTATCATTCTCATAATTTTACTTAGGCTCAAGCTTGAAAACACATACAACACATTATATGGTGCTAACTTTCAATGTTAGATAGAGCAACGAGTTCATGTATTTATTCTGTATTCCTATTTTGAATTCAGAACAAAATTTCATTGTCACTGCCTTAACCATGATCTATTTAATTCATTATGGGAATGGGAGGAACAGTTTTTCTAAAGAATTTGTGATGAGAATAAAGATGAGGTTTAGAGTCAAAGCAACAAATAATTGAGTGAGATGCAATGAGGTTTTTCCACAAGGACAGTTTCAGTTTTTTAAATAGAAACAACGTATTGGCAGAATTTACTGGAAGAGAAGTGTTCATTAGAATTAACCACACAATCACATTGAGATATACTTTCATAATAGATGTCACATGGAACCTGTATCCTAGATTATTTTATAGACAGATTCAGGAGCATGCCCCCAACAATTGACAAGCCTTCAGCTGATGATGGAAACCTCTTCTTTACAGAAAAAAGCATCTTTCCCAGTCAGATGCTTTTCTTTCAGAGAATTAAATTTTAGGGAATAAGGGGTAAACTGTCAAAAGCAATAATGGGAAAAGAATGTCTTTTGGAAGCAAAATGTCAGCTTGAGTCATGGCCTACTTCTTATCACACTAAACAGTTTGGGCAAGTAACTTGAAATTCTGCGAACCTCAGTTTGCCTACCAGTAAAATGGAAATAAAACTATCTATATAAGAGGCTACAGTAAAGATTAAACAATATAAATTTCATGGCCTGAAACTGGCACCCTTAAAGGAAATTAAAAGTGTTAGTTCTTTATTGTTATTTATGTAGCATTTTGAAATATGTTATTGCTTTAATATTTGTACTTTTTAAAATCTTTTTTTATAAGTTTCTCTTTTTGAGCCAGAAGTTTCCATTACCTTAGAGAAATTTAGTATCTTTACAGCTTGGATGAAAGCATAAACAAAATATTTTTATTCATTTGTCGACTGCCAAAATAGGCACTAGAAACCCATCTTTGAAACAACAATCCTAAAATCCAGGCTTTTGATTATAACTTTTGGGCCTTTGTGATTTAAGGGGAAAAAAAAGTGTTTTATGTCCCAAAGTCTTATCATTAAATATCAGGGAACAAACCTGACCTTCATAGCATAATGTCCTGTAAGCCACAGACCAGAAAGATGTGGCACAAGTGCCTACACTATAGCAAAAGGAGATTTTAACAGCTGAACCACATGCATGTTGTATTCCAAGCACTTTAGACACATTAATTCACTCATCCTCATGACAACCTCCCGTACAGATAAGGAAATTGATACCCAGAGAGGTTAAGTAACTTATCCAAGCTGACGCAGCTTGCAAGGGATGGCTCTGGTATTTGATCCTGTGCAATCTGGCTATACTCTTTACTATGGCGCCATGGTGCTATAAAAGCAGATCCTGGGCTTGGGGGACGCTGCTTGGAGATTACTGGTAAGACAAATTTGAAATTCAAACACTTGGAGGAGGCAGATTAAAAAAAATCTCCAGTTATGTTTCAAAATTCAGAAACAAAGCAGGCTGTGTAAAGATAACCTCACAGAGGGTCTCCGTGCCCCATCTCCACCGCCACCCCTGCCACACACATCGATCCGGGAGCAGTAGGTACACGGGCATGGAGCATTTGTTCAGAAACAGGACTTGCAGTAGTGTGCCCTCTGCTTCACAAGTCCTACACGTCCCTGCATGCCAGTGGGGTACCCCGAATGTCACTGGGGCATTAAGTGCTCTTAGAACTCAGAAATGGGGTGAGGTGTGCTGAAATGCACATGCTTAGGAAACACAGGCCTGGAAGACAGCTGCGATCCGGACAACGCATAGGGGCCGGAGTCCAAGCCCGCCTCACACAGCAATGTCTACCGCTCAAAGGACATGAGAAAGCGGAATAGGGTTCATAGCGCATGAAGTTTGCCTACAAGCTTTGGGGAGCCCTGTGAGGAAAAAAGAAAATAACATGATAAATGTAATGCTAAGAATGAAAGTAAATGTTTCTTTAAATATTTGAGAAAAGAAAAAAACAAATATATAAAAGCTAACAGATATATCATAAAATCTAGATAATAAAAATGGTTTTATAAATTTATTAAATTATAAATTAATTATAATTTAATTATAATTAGCAAATTATAAATTCTCTATAAAACATTTTTCATACATTTGTGGCTGCACACTTTTTGATCACTTTTTCATATGATAACTATTTTGTAATAGTTTCTACAGAGAGAAAGAAAAGGTAGATAATTGAGGCTTTCTCAAGGATCACTGACTTTTTTATAACTGGTAGTTGGAAGGTATAAATCATGTGGCCTCACATGTGGATGCACCTGCTCTCAGTGCCAGTACCTCACAAACACAGGAATTCTAAGTTCTACTTTGCATAATTTCTGTCAGAAAAAAATAGATGTAACATTTATAATTGCATATGCTGCATTATTGAATGTATTCCTGGCCTAAAAAGAAAAGTCTCTATGTCAAGCTGTCAATGAGTACTAAATTTTCTGCTTACGATATTACCCCTCTGGTAACTGGAAGAATCTTCCACAGGCTTTTTCCCAAGTTTTTTCTCCCCCACTCACCCACATACTTCTAATGCCAGGCATCGTAGGCGCTATATCCCCATATGACCCCAGCCTTCCATGGTTTTGAATTGGCACAAATATTTCTATTAGAGAAGCCATTTCTAGCCAAGATTGACCAGTCCATAACTTAACTATTCACGGAAGTGACTGTAAACCACATGAATCTATCACACTAAATACAAACTGAATGTACCCCATCTCAACTTCCCCATAAAACAGATCCCCCAAATTCTTACAGCTATCCCAAAGCTATTTTATAAAAGGTGAAGTTTTGGTGGAGTGAAAATCAAGTGGCAAACAACAGTGGTCTTAATCAGTTGCTATTAAAGTATTTAACTTCTGTAAAAGTTACAAAATCTATGACCATATGAACCCATCATTGCTGCCCCTTCCAAGGGTTCAGAAAAAGCCCTGAAGTTTAAGCTTCATTAAAAGTACAGTACATTCAACTCCAGGTATGAGATACTTTAGGCAAGACCAAGAAGGACAGGATGACACAGCAAGGACCAATGGCCTCTCCCGGAGACCTAGGGCTTACCCTGGGGGCAGGGTAGGGGGCAGAAACATTGACTTATTCTGGAAAATAAGATTTTTAAATTGAAAGTGACTAAGAAAACTTGAGTGAGCAATTTATAGTTCTTCCCCATTCCTGACCAGAGTTGGGGAGCTCATGGACCAGTTGAGTTCAGTTATAGAAAATAAATTATATCTCTCCATGTTTAAAGGGTGACTTGAAATATAAACCCCCCTACATATGAAAAGAAAATGACTGAAACACAAAAGTCAAGGAATTTAACCCTCTGTTCTCAAAAGACTGTGAGTTAATGTGAAATGCTAAAAAAAGGTACAGATAACAGTTTGGATAGCTTTAAATAGCTTTCTGTGGTAACCTCTAAATCCCCATGGTTCTGGATATTTTGACAGAGAATTGGACCCAGAATGGGTTTATCTTGCTTTGGTTTGAATGTTACACTGGTCATTCAGCCAGGTTTGGAAACACCAGGGGGTGATTGGCAATAAAGTTCACTGCTTTTTTAACCCTTCTCTCACCAAAAAGAGTAATGGATACAGCTGGAATAAACCACTCCATCAAAAGATAATGTAAAAAATAAATTTAGTTAGTCCTTGTTATAAACTGAATTGTATCCCCCAAGTTCACAAGTTGAAGACCCACTGCCAGAACCTTATAATGTGATTGCATTTGAAGACAGGGCCTTTACAGAGGTTGAAATGAAGGCATATGGGTGGGCCCTAATGTAATATGACTGGTGTCCTTAGACGAGAAGGACACAGACAACATAGACAGAGGGAAGAACACGTAAGGACACAGCGAGAAGGCCTCTATCTGTAAACCAAGGAAAAAGGCCTCAGGAGAAACCAACACTGCCAATACTTTGATTTGGGACTTCCAGACTCCAGAAATGTGAGGGAATAAAGTTCTATGAATTCAGTCACCTTGTCTGTGTTACAATGTTATGGCAGCCTTTGCAAACTAATACAACTCAAATTGGAGTCTTAGTAGGATGGAAGGTTCCTTTTATGCTCCTAAATGAACATGACATTCATGAAAAAGTTTTTTTAATAGCTTCACACCTATATCTACCACCTCTATGAATTTTTTCCTGTATATGCCAATTCCTTCTGGGTACTGAAGAGGCTTTTTTAAGGGGAAATATATTAAAATTAATGTTTCACCCCTTAAGACCTCTGTTGGGTGTCTTAAGCATACATTGTGGATCCTGGGGACTCACAGCAATTTCTGTGTAAAATTTATTCTTTCCCTGTGATTTCTCTTCCTTTATCTGGCAATTGAATATTTCTCTGGGAATTTTTTTACCTTTGAACTAAATTGCTAAGCCTATATTTGATATGGGTTTTTCCTCTATTATTTTGTAAAAAATATCTGTGTGTGTGTGTGTCTGTTTGCTATATAAACTATCAACACTTCATTTTAGTGCCAAAAAAGAGTTGTCAGTTTTTGAGGATATGCACATGTTTTATGTTTCCCTAATGGCTCAAATAGTAAAGAATCTGCCTGCGATGCAGGAGACCCAAGTTTGATCCCTGATTCAGGAAGATCCCCTGGAGAAGGGAATGGCAACGCACTCCAGTATTCTCGCCTGGAGAATCCCATAGACAGAGGAGTCTGGAGGGCTATAGTCCATGGGTTCACAGAGAGTGAGACATGACTGAGCAACTAACACACACACATACACACACACATGTGTTTTACACACCAAAAACTGGGAAAAGAGTTTACTCATTTTTTGATATTTTGCAAGCTTTTGTGTAACATGAAGTCTCCTTTTCCAGTAGCAAGTCATCATCTAAACACAGGGAGAGATTCGGAAAGGCTACACTGCTGACTGTGAAGGTAGAGGAAAGGGCCAGTAGCCAAAGAACACAGCTGCGAAAGGCACGGAAGTGGATTTCCCTAGAGCCTCCAGGAGGAACGCAGTCCTGCTGACCATGTCAGACTTCTGACCTCCTGAACTTTCAGATGACAAATCTGTGTTGTTTGAAGCCACTAAACTTGTGGTGATCTGTTATAGCAGTTATGGGAAGCTAATACTCAATGTATACTGCAGTGTACCCTATAAGTCCAAGCCTTTCCTGGTCCTGAAAACCTCACGGGAAGGCCAGGAAAGGTATCAAAACTCTAAGTTCCACTCTCCACTGGAGCGTGAAATAAATCGTGCCCTCAGTTTGACCCAACAAACAACTCACTCGGGAGCTAGGTGGTGATTTCATAGCCCTTGAATCCATATCACTTCCTGTCCACTCCTTCTTCCCTAATCTGTGTGGACCTGTTTTGGACACTGAGCTCCTATCTGGACCCTCACTGGTCCTATGTTGACTAAGGCCTCAGGGTTTCAGTACCAGGGCTACTCATAATTGGTGTAAATCCAGCCACACTGGGGATGAGGGACCCACACTGGCACAGACCAGGGTCTCAGCAAAGCAGAACAGAGAAGCAAAACCCTTTTACAAGAGAATCAACATCCTAAGCCACAAGTCTGAGAGCAACTTCTTAACTAGCAGAAGGACATAAATAATAGCTAACATTTCCTCGGTTTGTGCCGGGAACTTTACACGCATTATCTTATTTAATCCTGATGGCAGTGCCTATGAGGAGGTATTTTATTACCTTCATTTTACAAATGAGAAAACCTAGGATTCGCAAACATCATTACTTTGACTAATGTTACGCAGCTGGGGCTTGAGCCCAGGCAATCTGACTCAGAACACCTACAAAGACTTCTGGCCAGCAACGCAGTGAGGTCTTGGGCAATGTGTTTTCAAGCTACAAGTAAAGCCTGTCAGCAGCACACCACTTCCTAAGGGAAGGAAGCTTTAAGAAGCTAAGTGGGGAGGGGGTGAGAATTTTAGGGTCCCAGGTAAAGGGAGTGGAATTCAGGACAGGGCTCCAATCTCAGAGATGCAAAGAACAAAAAGGCAGAAGGAGAAACACCAGAAAGGCCACCCCCATCCCCAAGAGGACCTGGAGCAGAGTGAAGCCATGGCCTACCTGGGACTCAGATAACTAAGCTTCTCCAATGAGACTTGGGCAGGTAAGGAGATTAGGGGAGCAGCAAACTTTTTCAGACTTCACTGACAAGACAGAACAAGGTCCCATTCATCGTCAGTGCTGGTTTTCCTTGACTTGGGGCACAAAAGGAGCTGAAACTTTGGGTGTTTAGCCTTTCTGGCTGACTACGGGAAAGGGCTGGACTAGCGCAAGGTGGATAGTGAAGTAGGTCATATAGTGGTGAGGAGGTGGGCAGTGAGGCCCTCTGTCGGGGCTCACATCCACCCTGCTGTTCGCTAGCTGTAGACCTCCCGCAAGTTACTAGACCACATACAAATGAATGCATGCATACTCTGCATCTTGATTTCTAAACAAGTATCAACCAAGAAATTCTTAGTGAGCATCTAGTTGTAGACTCAGTACAGGGTTACTGGACAGATCAAGCAGTGAATAAGAAACATCCCTTGCCATCATGGGATGGCAGAGAATCCTACTTATCAGTAGTAGTTAGCCCTCTATAAGAAAAAGGGGATTGAGAAGAGAGATATATAGGTTTAAAACCCTATCCACTTGGGCTAATTAAATGAAACTTGATTTAATGATGAGTAGCAAGGAAAGAACATCTTGGAAGGATGCAAATTTCATGTTGGCAGTGTTGCTAGTCTGACCTCACTTTGCCTTCGGTTTATGTTAAATTAAAGTTAACTTCAAACAGCATTGATATATTTAAAACTATTGGAGTTTTCCTTAGAGCTGAATCGATAAAGAGGCCTAATGGCTTTAGAAGAAATTGATCAAAATTTCATTTCAAGCCTGACATTTAAAGTAGAACATTACAAGCAGCTTACTTGCCCTCAAGGAAAACTTAGATATAGAAGTGCTATAATTTAAACTGTTCTTCAAACAGTGAGAAAGCTCGAGTTTACTGAAATAATGATAAGGATGATGATAACAATATCTGTCATCCATTAAGCATCACCCACCTACCAGACATGGTGGTAGGTCCTCCACATGTATTGTCTCTGTACGTGTATGCTAAGTCACTTCAGTCACATCTGACTCTTTGTGACTTTATGGACTGTAGCCCTCCAAGTTCCCCTGTCCATGGAATTCTACAGTCAAGAACACTGAAGTGGGTTACCATGCCCTTCTCCAGGGAATCTTCCCGACCCAGGGATTGAACCCGCATCTCTTACACCTTCTGCATTGGCAGGCAGGTTCTTTACCACTAGCACCACCTGGGAAGCCTGGTATTATCTCTAGTCCCTGCAACAACTAGGAAAAGTAAGGACTATTACTTTTGTATATGAGAAAAATAAGATTGAGTAATGTGCTTAAAATCACACAGATAATATATGTAGGATGCACATAAATGTACCACATGTACATGAAAGAAAAAGTTGTTTTAATTTACTCACATATTTTGTATTGTGCATTATAGAAAGGCCACCTATTTCTGTTTTCTCTTACTCTTGCAACTTATATTTGTACTTAAATCTCTATGTA
The DNA here is from genome assembly GCF_910594005.1 of Cervus elaphus. Taxonomy (NCBI): domain Eukaryota; kingdom Metazoa; phylum Chordata; class Mammalia; order Artiodactyla; family Cervidae; genus Cervus; species Cervus elaphus. Next base: position 36,159,109 of record NC_057831.1, read on the forward strand.
GTATTTTCTTAAAATTCTGAGAAATAATGGTAGACATATGTTGTTTTTACTTAGTATTCACACCCCTTCAAATAATAGTACCTCTATCCACTTTCAATCCATGTGATTTCATGGGCCTGACCCCATCACCTGGCTCCAGAGCTAGGCATGTGAGTCATCTCTAGACAATCAAAGCACCAAATTACCCTAACTACAGGGTGTTTGCTTTTAAGGTGAATATGACAAAACAGGGTAAATGAAAATTGTCTGCCAAAAGTTTGTTGGAATTCTTGAAAAATAAAACCTTTCCTTTGACTGGTGTTGCTAGAACAATAAGCCAAAAACCTAGATACAAAGAAGCAACCTGCCTGAATTTAAAATTAGCACAGAGAAGTAGAGTGGCATGTGAGGAAGAAAGGCAAATTCCTGGATCAATCTGTGCCTGAAACTGCCTGAATTTCTTCATTTATTAATGTAATGAATAACTCCCACCCCCCATATTGATTTCTTACTTCAATCAAAGTCACCTAATGCAGAGCATGATTTCAGTTTGTGACTTTCCATCAAGTGTTAGTTATGTATTTTGGAAATACTAATACACCAAGAATTAATGAGCAGGTTCTGTGGTATGCAAAATAATGATAGCCACCCCCTGCCCAAGGATATTCACACCCTAATCCCCAGGATATTATCTTACAAGGAAAATTTTCTTTACAGATGTGATTGAGGATAAGGACCTCAAGATTAGATGGCCCAATCTAATCATGCAAGTTCTTAAAAGCAGATCTGGGAAGCAGAAGATAAGGTCAAGAAATGAGGTGGAAGAAGAATAAGGAAAGAACCTTAAAAAAAGAGGGACTCCTACCATTATTAGCTTGGAAGTTGGAGGAAGCAGGCCATGAGCAAAGAGTGTGGTGTCCTCTAGAAGCTGGAAATGACCCCCTGGAGGCAGCAAGAAAACACAAACCTTAGTCCTATAATTATAAGGAACTGAATTTTCCCAACAACCTAAATAAGTAGGAAACGTAATCTCCCCATGGCCTGCAGGCATCTTAATTTTAGTTTGATGGACACACACCAGGCTTCTGACCTACAAACTGTAAGATAATAAATCTGTATTAAGTCACCACATTTGTGGTCATTTGTTACAGCAGGAGTAGAAAACTAATATAGATTCTGTTCACTGTATTTGCCTTGGAGAGTGGGAAATCAGACCATAACACCAAAAATTCTATTGGCAGAACCTCCTGGGCTTGAGGGGAAGAAACTTGGGGCTTAATCTTAGCACAGCCACACAAGACGAGGAGTAGGAGGAGAGGCTGCAGAAAGAGAGCATGAGAGAAGGCAGAAATCTTAGACTGATAAAATGTGTGCCTCAGTTTGTGTTACTCAGCAACCACTGAGGAGAAGTATATTTGCTGTGCTAACCTAGGGCTTTGGTAATCATATCCAAAATTCCTAACAGGGTATTAGTAAATAAAAAGCAGCCAGGTGGAGCCTTGGAAGACTAGAAAGCATCTACCAGTGATAAAGGAACTTGTCTCCATCATTGTTGGGACTGATGTCAGAAGTCTCGACAAGGGAAAGTAGAATTAGGAAGAGAAAGCAACAAGAGTGTTGAATGGGAGTAGCAACAGCAGCAACACTGACAGGGTGGGCATTACCTAGGCCGTGGCAGCAGCAAAGTTGTAGCAGCCACTGAGAAAGAATATGAAGTCCCCAGAACCCTGCAGGTGAGAGAGGAAAGGAAAGCAAGGGTGGGGGTTCCCATGAGAATTCTGGGGATGGGGCAGGGAAATCAAGGAAACACAACTGCAATTATTGTACAAAACCTCAGTGACCCCAGGGCCCCACAGATTGGCATCACATGGGTTACCATGGTCACAAGTTTATATTTCAAAACCTTCTCAGAATATTCTAAATGAGCTTATGACTGCATTTTCAAGAATGGTGCTGTCTTTGGGATGGTGCCTTGGAGGCTCTCTCAAGGTCATCATTCAAGGTTCACTAGTCTGTTTGTAGTGATTTTACACCACTGTGGCAAAGCATAGAGGCTCCAGACTTATGACTCTCTTGAGCTGATGTGACACAATGAAGAGAAGGCCTAGGTACTTAAAGCAGGATGATTTTTCCACTTTCCAGTTTACCTGCCTCCTGATGTCTTCTGAAGGGAATTAATCAGAGAGCTCCTTAGTCATAAATCTCTGGAGATAGTACTCAAGAGGGAAAAAAAAAAGAAAGAAAGCTTAGAAAGTGAAGATCTTAGGTAACATATTCTTTTCTCCAGTCAAGGAAAGTAGCATTTATAACTAAAGCATCAAAGCCAGCTTTTTCTCTTTCACACATCACTATTTTATTTTCTCTCTTTTTTGTGGCACTAGGATTATACTCTTAAAATACAATGTTATGTCATATGAAAAAATTTACCTATATTAAAAAAAAACTAAATCTTCTAATTATTTAATTTTTCAAAAATGCCCAAGCATTATTTAAATACACATTTAGCTATTTGGATATTTGATAGTACATTGGTCAAGAAATAAAGGAAATAATAGTAATAGCAAGAATTCATTAAGCTCTATGCTTACTTTGTACTGAGGAATCAAGGAATAAATACTGTATTTTTTAAAGTTGCAACTAGAAGTTTCATCTATGTATTCTTTCACTTCCTCACTCATACATAGCTACAAAGCCTGATTCATTAATGACAATTTTTTTTTATCCTAGCTGATCTGTAAAATGGGGGCCACAGACTTACGAACATACACAACCTGGAAGAAAAGATTCTAGTTCATATTTCTTATAGTCATCTGAGCTTGGGAAATTTTAAAGAAGACAACCAGAAAGAATTTTTCCTGCAACACTATATTTAGTCTTATTTGTTTATCTTTCTTGTTGCTTAATTGAAATGTAAACATAAAATAATCTGATTTCTGGTTTACCAATCTACAACTGCTGAGCAGTAAATAATGGCATGTCCTGTCTAACCTCCAGAAATCTCAGAGTTGGGAAGGGCAATTAATTGCCATAATAGAAGTTAACCAGTGGTGAAGAGCAATGCACTGCCTTTCTTTGATCATTAAGATTAATTGTTCTTTATAATTCTCAGAAATGGCAATCTGTAAGGTTAAGAATATAGAATGGCACAATGTAGATTTTCCTGCCCTTTGTTTTTCTTAACAAATAAGGGCAAGAGTTTAATATTAAGCAATTATCACTCATTAACTCACTCTTTTAACACAAACAAAAAACAGTTTCGTGAAATTGTTTTTGTAAAAATTTTTTTGTCCCTGGGTTTATAAGAAGTCCTTCTATGTATCAGGAGACTGGATTTTAAAATTATTTTTAAGAATTGCTTTCTTCTCCTTACTGGTCAGTCTTTCTACCTGCCAAAAAGAGAAAACTAACATAACAAAACCCAGGAATTTAGATAAGACTCCTCTAATTTCAGCTTTGCTTGAGTAATGGTGGACAAAGTGTCTAAGATGGAATCTAAGAGGTGGAAAGACCCTTGACCTCACCCGCTCCATGTTCTCTTTCCCATACCCACAACTCTGGTCTCTGGGCAAGAAATATGCCTGGTTTATTCTTCACTGAACCCCATTACAGAAGAGGAAGTTGAGGTCCAGAAAGTGGTGACTGTTCTCACTCCACCAGTCATCAAGGGAGCAGGGCTCCTAATTTCCTGTCCAACTTTTATTTCCTGCATCCAGGATCCCTGGAGGATGAGAAAGTTCAGAACAGTAATCAAAATAATGATGTTGATATGATATTAGAGCTAAAGGAATGTAGTCATCTAGTCCAATTCCCATATTTTCTAGATGAAAAATACAAGACCCAGATAGATTATAATTTGTCTGAGGTCATATGCTTTGTCAGAGGAAAAGCAGAACCCAATGATGTTGCTGCATGGCCCCCGTTACCATCAGAAATCAACAAGTTCCTTGTAGTGGGACCTGGAAGAGAGAGGCCAATTCCTGGAATTTGATAGCTCTTTCATGTCTTTGTTTCTCATAGATAAGTCCTATATAGGTGACTTTCTCCAAATCGGGCACATAAAACTACTTCAGAGGCCAAAATGATGAAGGTCCTCAAGACTTTCTTAAATTTCTCGGGTTAATGATGTCATACAACTGGCCTTTGAAAGGAAACACATTAACTTGCCTCCTCTCGTCTTGTTGTACATCAAGAACAGAGCCATCTTCTGCCCTAATTTGGGGCTGAACATCATAATGACATTCTAAACACTCCCAATAGTAAATGGAAGTTCCCAGGTGCCATTGGAGCATAGATCCAATATGTCACGTTTTAGCTTAAAGAGAAAACATGTCTTAGGGGAGGGGTAGTGTTTAATGGATGGAAGGAAGACTATTGCTTTTAACTGTACTTTTTACTTAACCTATCTCAATGCTCTGAATATTTGTTTCCCCTCATGATGCATATGGCGAAATGCTAACCCACAACGCCATGGTATTAATAAATGGTGCCTTTAGAAACTATTTGGTTGAAACACACACATTACGATATGTAAAATAGAAAGCCAGTGCAAATGTGCTGTATGGCTCGGAATTCAACCCAGTGCCCTGACAATCCAGAGGGGTGGGCTGGCGTCGTGGGGGAGGGTCAAGAGGGAGGGGACATAAGGACACCTATGGCTGATTCATGTTGATGGTAGAAACCAACACAACATTGTAAAGCTATTATCCTCCAATGAAAAGTAAAAAACAATGCAAAAAAAGAGAAAATATTTGGGTCATGGGGGTAGATCCTCGTGAATGGGGTATACAAGGGACCCGAGAGAGCTCTCTTGCCCCCTTTCCATCATGTGAAGATATGACAAAGATGACTGTGAGCCAGGAAGTAGGATCTCACTAGACATCAAATAGGCTGTAATCCTTAATCTTGGACTTCCCAGCCTCAGAACAATGAGAAAGAAATGCTTGTTGTCTATGGGAGTCTTAGATATGGTACAAACCTTCTTCCACTTATGATGGAGTTGAAAATATCACAATTCAAAAACGAATTTAATACACTTAGTGTACAGAACACCATAGCTTACCTAAACTGGGCTCAGAACACTTACATGAATGAGCCTACTTTGGAGCGAAATAATCTAATACAAAGCCTATTTTATAATAAGCTGTTGAACATCTCATGCAATTTATTGCATTCTATACTGAAAAATGAAGAACAGAATGGTTGTAAGTGTATTGGTTGTTCACCCTCATAATCTCGTGACTGGCTGAGAGTTGTGGTTCGCTGCCACTGACAAGCATTATGCGAGTATCATGCTGCATAATGCTAGCCTGGGCAAGGTCAACATTCAACATTCAGAGAATAGTTTCTAATGAATTCATATTACTTTCACACCATCATCAAGTCAAAAAATTCTAATTTGAACTATTTAAAGTCAGGGACAGGCTGTATTTTTGTTACAACAGCCCAAATTAAGATACTTATAGCCTACATTTTCAATAGGAAGAACAGTGAAATCTACCTTACTAGACCCTCAGACTTGGCAAGTCATTGGGGTCTTGGTGAGGAAAGCATTGAGTGGGTTTATGAGGGATGGCTTTCTAAGACAAGATTTGACGACAATTCTTGTAACAATCAAGTCCTTTTGATTCCCTCTCACATTTATCTGATATTCCTTATCAGATAAGGATGTGTTTGCCACCATGGCTCCGAAAATCTCAACTCATTCCTAATTTATTTACAAGTCCTGCTCTCCCTGGAGTAAAGACTAGTAACAAAAGCTGCCATTAAATGAGTTCCTCTTATGTGTAGGTATTGTGCTTTAAATACATTATGCTCATTCTCATGATAAACTGCTAGACCTTAAGAAGCTCCTTTTATAGATGTTATGTTTGAGAAGTCCAGAATTTGCCCCACAGGTAAGTTAAGGATAGAGATTACTTCCACTTGTGACTCAACTGATTCAGGTGTTCTTTACAGATTTTTCTTCTCCTCTAACATAATTCTAGTTTAGAGTCCTCATGCTCTAGCTAAACTGAAGGGTTGGAAATGACGCCCCGCCTTGGAGAAACTGCCCCTGCTCCAGCTAGCTTGCCTTCGGTTTTTAGGGTCTCAATAGCAAAGCAGAACTGGGGAAGCTCAAAACAAGACTGTTGTTTTCAGTTGCAATTTTTATTTAACCTATAGTCTACATTTTCAACAGGAAGAACAGTGAAATCCACATTACTAGACTTTAACTCAGCGGGGCACTCGGGGACCCTGGTGAGGTAAGATTTGAGTGGGTTTAAGGAGATGTTTGAGCAAAGGAAAATTTGGAGATTGAAGCTTGACACTTCTTAATCAGAATAATATTCAAATCCAAGAAGTGGAGCAAAAATAAGTACTAACTATGGTATAGAGTGGGAGAAGGAAACAATAAGATTAAAAAACGTTTTAGAAATACTAAGTATGATAGAGGGAATGTAGGAGGTGATGAGGGTGATAGTGTGGTTGGCAGGGGTGGAGTTTTGGCATAATTTTCTGTGTATACCTAATAAGATTTAAACGTGAGCTGTCAGAGGAGTAGTTTCTAGGTTAGAACAAGGTATATACAAAGACATGAAGGATCAGAGGTTTATTACTGTCTTGAAACTTTTGTAAAATATTACATAATTATGTTGACTCCACCAGCAATAAAAATTGACCTACTCTTCACATAGAAGTTAAATCTCGTCCAGGGTTATTCAATAATCTTGTAATATCTAGATATGGCCCAAGAGGACTTAGGCTTTATGTTTGCAGTAAGACTAATGATTGAGTTGGTTTATATACTAAATTTGTGCAAAACTAATTTTCCTGAATCCAGCAGCTTTCTCCTATCCTAGTGATAAATGAGTCACTCATCTGTACCCTAGTGGTGGCCTAGTCACTAAGTCGTGTCCAACTCTTGCGATCCCATGGACTGGAGCCCACCAGGATCCTCTGTCCATGGGATTCTCCAGGCGAGAATCCAGGGCTGCCAGCCCCTTCTCCCCGTACCCTAGTAAGAGTGGCGTTTTTACTCTCAAAGGCAGTAGTGGACCACACACAAGTAAAGCTAGAGAGTATCTGACTGTAACCCATAAGTAAAAAACGTATTAGCTCTGTTTCCTAGGACTCAGCTATTAAGCAACATATGAAAGAGGAAATCTTATTACTATTCACCCTAATTTATACAGGTCTTATTGCTACTGTAGTTATATTGCCAACAATTGTCTGAGCAATAGATATTGCTATGGAGCAATAGATAGAGGTAGGTAGTTAGGCAAAAAGATAGATAGAGACAAAGAAATGCATATGTCTGTGTCTCTATGTAATGTGTGTATACTTAATTATTTTTATCATATTTGGTTAACTGAAATATTTCTAGGCTTCAGAATTTTTAAATGCACATTACTAAACTCAAATATGCCTTTCGGGCCTTTGAGTTTCTTGTCATTAGAATGTGTTATAAATTACAGAATTAGCCTACGGTGCCACAACCAGAGAAAAAAATACAAAAAAAAAAAAAAGAAAACAAATACCCTTGCCCCATAGCCTTCCTTTCCCAGAGACCATCCCTACCCTAGGGTAAACATCATCTTTTCACCTCTTTATGAGGCAGCAAGCTCAGGTTTGGGGTGAACCCATTTATCTCAATGTATCTGAGATGCTATTTTATACTATTCTGTAGCCACTGGGAGACAGAAAGGTGTGCCACATGTACCCAGGTTTATGTTTACATGTGTGTGTGTGTGTTTTGTCATTCAGTCGTGTCTGACTCTTTGTGACCCCATGGACTGTAGCCCGCCAGGCTCCTCTGTCCATGGGATTCTCTAAGCAAGAATACTGCAGTGGATTGCCACGCCCTCCTCCAGGGGATATTCCTAACCCAGGGATCAAACCCAGGTCTCCTGCGTTGCAGGTGGATACTTTACCATCTGAGCCACCAAGAAAGCCCAAGAATACTAGACTGGGTAGCCTATCCCTTCTCCAGAGGATCTTCCTGACCCAGGAATTGAATCCAGGTTTCCTGCATTGCAGGCAGATTCTTTACCAGCTGAGCTACTAGGGAAGCCCATGTATATGCATAAAGTTCTGAAATTTAACATAAAAGAATTCCCTTTACACTTCAGGAAGGCCTATGAAAGCTCAGATTTCTCTGTCATGAGATCAGTGGAGTATCTGAGGAAATAGGTTAATCAGTTTCAAGTATTCCTTCAACAACATTCTAGAGGTTGAGGTGTCCGATCCTTCCCATGGCTAGAATTTGAGGAGACTCCTAAAAAGAAACATTCTTAAATGTTTGATCTCATCCATCTCACATCTCAAACTCTATGAGTCAGTAATGTCACTCAACCAGTCCAGATTAAGACATGTCTTTCTCACCATTACTAAGTAAAGTTGTTTTGTACCCACTTCTACATTACTGGTTTATATATATTTAATATTTTAGATAAAAGATGGAACATAAAGTGCCACTTCATGCTATGTAGATCTTCCTTTTCTTATTATTGATTATTTTGTGGCTAGACAATATACTCTAAAATCATTAAAGTTCAGTTCAGTTCAGTCGCTCAGTTGTGTCCGACTCTTTGCGACCTCATGAATCGCAGCACTCCAGGCCTCCCTGTCCATCACCAACTCCCAGAGCTTACTCAAACTCATGCCCATCAAGTCAGTGATGCCATCCAGCCATCTCATCCTCTGTCGTCCCCTTCTCCTCCTGCCCCCAATCCCTCCCAGCATCAGGGTCTTTTCCAATGAGTCAACTCTTCGCATGAGGTGGCCAAAGTACTAGAGTTTCAGCTTCAGCATCAGTCCTTCCAATGAACACCCAGGACTGATCTCCTTTAGGATGGACTGGTTGAATTTCCTTGCAGTCCAAGGGAGTCTCCAGAGTCTTCTCCAATACCACAGTTCAAAAGCATCAATTTTTCGGTGCTCAGCTTTCTTCACAGTCCAACTCTCACATCCATACATGACCACTGGAAAAACCATAGCCTTGACTAGACAGACCTTTGTTGGCAAAGTAATGTCTCTGCTTTTTAATATGCTATCTAGGTTGGTCATAACTTTCCTTCCAAGGAGTAAGCGTCTTTTAATTTCATGGCTGCAGTCAAATCATTATAAGTGCTGTAGAAAATCAGTGGGTATTTTATTCTTATCTCTTTGCATACTTCTGTGTTTCACATGATGCCATTTCTGGGCTTTTTGCCCACTCTGAAGACTCTCCTTTAATTAGCTCTGAAGCATCTACTTGAGCAGAAGATGCAGTTAAGATACAGGTAAATATATTTTTAAAAAGCCCTTATGTTCTACATAATATACCTACAACAAAGTCTAGAGATGATCATAAACAGTAAGATATTTGCTCAGATATTTGGAGAAGAACACACTCACATAAGCAATAGTTACTGAGCTCAATCAAGGATGCAGGAAAAATGTGATGCAATTCCTGCCCTCCAGAGGTCACATCTATTATTCTTACTTTACAAAGAGTTTAACAAGGTGGACCTCAGTGTAAGCGGAGATTAAGAATGAGCTGTGGGAAAATCAGGGAGAAAAGTCCATATGTAAGAAAGCAATGTGGACAGAAATCTTTTCCATCCCAAGAGAGAACTTGGCAGGGGCATCAACTAAGTCAACAGTTGGCAAACACTGCAAAGGCCAAGATGGCAAATATATCAGACTTCATGGTCCACACAGTCTTTCACAGCTACTTAACTCTGCCATGTTCCTGTTAAACTTTCAATTTACAAAAATAGGTGGCGGCCAGACTTGGCTTTAGGGCCATAGTTTTCTGACCCCTGATATAAATAATCACAGTTTCAAATTGGTATCATTAATAGAGAAGGAAATAGAAGGCAAAGTAGGTTACATGAGGAAAAAAAAATATGAGATTGGCATTAATAAACATTTGATTGAATATGACAAATATTTCCTGAGCACTTACTATATTCTAGATATGGTATTAGGTATTAGAGTAGGAAATGGCTACCCACTCCAGTATTCTTGCCTGGAGAATCCCAGGGACAGAGGATACTGGAGGGCTACAGTCTACAGAGTTGCAAAGAGTTGGACACGACTGAGCATAGATTAAGGTATTAGCTACAAGGGGTAAAAGAAATGGACAAAAATAATCATACAATGTGATAAGATCATATCATGGAGCCACAACTTTCTGTGTCCTGAAGTAAGCAAGCCATGCACATGGGCTCAACAAAGGCCCTCCATTCAAATTACTTCAGTCTCCAAAACATGCTCATGGCTCCGTAAACTGGGCTAAAATGGGCAAGTTGAAGAAGCTGCCAGTGAGTGTTGGCAAAGTGAAGACAGGACATTTGATGACTTTTGAATCAAGTGGATGGAAATGAAATTTAAAACTTCAGACAGACAAAGGCTAAATTGTTACTGGCAGCTGAAGTCATGCTTATTCCTTTAAGAGGAATAGTGGAAGTTGAAATGGAAGATGATAAAATATGGATATCATAAAGATACTGACTTGTGATAGGTAAGCATATCAACTACCTTAAACTGGATGTGCTCTATGTACCAGAAACCACCATTATAAAAAGAAAACAAACAAACAAAAGAATAAAACATGCATCACTGATGTTACCACACACTATGAGTATTCACTCAGAAGATTTGCCTATAGGTCAAGTTTGTGGTTATGATGGGGGAAGGGAATGAACCAATCCCACTCCTGGAGAAATTGAAAGAAAAAAGGGAAATACCATTATGATTATCTAGTACAATGATTTTTAGTATTTGACAAGTTTATAGACCCTTAGAAAATGTAATGAAAAATAGATATAAGATTTCCCACACACAAAAACATGTATTTATACATATAAACAAAATCTTGCATGTAGATACAGAGGATCAAAGATTCACTGAATCCTATCTGTGGAGCCTCTGCAAGCCTGTGTACCAGAAGTTGAGAAACACTGCCTACAGTAAGCCAGACACTTTTCATGTTTATCTCAGGTGATCCACAGACAAAGAGAACAACAATTGACAAAGATCCTTTTAATATTATCACCATTTTACAGAGATAAAGGAATAAGGATCACAGCGGCTGAGGAATTTGCCCAAGATCAAGCTAGAAAATGGCAGAACCGAGTCTGTGAACACCCTGCTTACTAGTGAAATGGAACTCACATGTGCCTTGTTGTAGCATTCTACTTGCAAACTAGGAGAAAGTAAATGAAATCGTTCTTTTATAAAAACAACTTCTACGACACCCCAACAGAAGCACTCCCCAAAGAGAAATAAGTTCTTTGTTCTTAAATATTGAAAAAGTGTTATAGGGTGAAAACTTGCTCCCCACCTGACCCCCCCCACCCCTGAAGATATTCACACCCTAGTCCCCAGAACCTGTGAATATGGTACCTTACATGGCAAAAGGAACTTTGCAGATATGATTACACAAATGATCTGGTGATGGTGAGATTACGATGGATAATGCTTGTAGGCCCAATAAAATATAATAAAAAGTGTTCTAATAAAGGACATGGGCAGGTCAGACAAAGGAGAAGCCTGTGATGATCGAAGCAGAGGGTGGAGTGATTTGGCCACAAGCCAAGGAATGCCAGCAACCCCTAAAAGCTGGAAGAGACAAGAAGACAGATTCTCCCCTAGAGCTTCCAGAGAGAACCAAGCCTGCCAACATCTTGCTTTTAGCCCAGTGCAGTCTTTTTGCAGACCTCTGACCTGCAGAACTTGAAGAGGATGAATTTCTGTGGTTTCAAGCCACTAAATTTGTGGAACTTTCTTACCATGGAAACTGGAAACCAATACCAAAAGTAAAACCAAGTTATTTATAATCAAATTTCATTTTTTTTTCCTGAGCTCCATGAGAGCAGGGAGTTTTATATCCTAGCACCTAAAACAGTGCCAAAAACAGTATATGCCCAATAAAAAACACAATGAACCAGTGAATGTTCATTGTGGTACCATGACATTTTATAAATGTAGGAGAATTAAAAGTGAACCTAGAGGCACATTCCTACAGGGAGAAAAAAAAATGCTTTAAAATGCTATATATATTAATAGATATAGAGTATAAAGACAACTATATCTTTGTCATGTGTTTACACCCCACAGATGCAAATACAAGAGAATTATTAAATAAATGTTAAGGTGAATTGATTGATTATTCAGTCAGATTCTCTAATACACTAGTCCTTTCCTCATATAATCTTTTGTTATTTATGAATGAGGTGGTCCAAACTCAATTCTGCTTAGTAAATGACTATATTTTTCTTTTTCCTCACTTCTGATCACTCCTGCTATTCTTCTTGGAACTGGGCAGGGAAAGAGTTAAGGAATAATGAATCATTTAGAGGTTGCTGTGGGGAAGAGGCTGAAGCTGATGACTCCTACAAACTGTGAAGTTCATGTCCATACCTCACAGCATCACTAAGACAAAAGATGACTATCCCCCTTCTCTTTAAAACAAAAGGCTTCAAACTGATCTTCTATGGCCACTTTGCTTATATAAGGTTTTCCCTCCCAAGGGAAGCTGATGGGATGATGTTTAGGGTAAAGGATTAAGAAAAGAAAAAGAACTCAAGTACCAAATTCAACAGATGCCTCTTTTCAAGTCCCACCTACTAAAAGCTTTATTAGTCAGGGTCAGTGATTGCTGCGGAAGAGGAAATGGCACCCCACTCCAGAGCTCTTGCCTGGAAAACCCCAGGGACGGAGGAGCCTGGTAGGCTGTGGTCCATGGGGTCGCTAAGAGTCGGACACGGCTGAGCGACTTCACTTTCCCTTTTCACTTTCATGCTCTGGAGAAGGAAATGGCAACCCACTCCAGTGTTCTTGCCTGGAGAATCCCAGGGACAGGGGAGCCTGGTGGGTTGCCGTCTATGGGGTCACACAGAGTCGGACACGACTGAAGCGACTTAGCAGCAGCAGCAGCAGTGATTGCTGATGATGCCTGGAATTACAGCCATCAGAGGCAGCACCATTAGATAGATACAATAAGTGTGAAAGATGTCCAAGGACAAGAGAGAAGAGGACGGGAGAGAAGGAGTCTAAATCTTGTGGCTTAGCATAGTTGACTGTATTTTGTTAAAGCAAATATTCCTAGTCAGTGAACAGGAATGTGCTTAGTTAGAGACCAGGACTGCCCAAGGTCTGAGTCCTCCATGAGGTGGGAAATCAAAGAGATGAGGGAATTACACAGAACATTTACTTGAATAAGACTGGGAGTAATATACAGCACTTATACCACATTCCAGGGGTCAGATCCCATCACTTTATGGCAAAGAGATGGGGAAACAATGGAAACAGTGAGAGACTAATTTTTGGGCTCCAAGATCACTGAAGATGGTGACTGCAGTCATGAAATTAAAAGATGCTTGCTCCTTGGAAGAAGAGCTATGACCAACCTAGACAGCATATTAAAAAGCAGAGACATTACTTTGCCAACAAAGGTCCGTCTAGTCAAAGCTATGGTTTTTCCGGTAGTCATGTATGGATGTGAAGGTTGGACCATAAAGAAAGCTGAGGGCCAAAGAATTGATGCTTTTGAACTGTGGTATTGGAGAAGACTCTCGAGAGTCCCTTGGACTGCAAGGAGATCCAACCAGTCCATCCTAAAGGAAATCAGTCCTGAATATTCATTTAAAGGACTGATGCTAAAAAAAATAAAAATAAAGGACTGATGCTGAAGCTGAAACTCCAATACTTTGGCCACCTGATGAGAAGAACTCACTCATTGGAAAAAACCCTGATGTTGGGAAAGATTGAAGGCAGGAGGAGGAGGGGACGACAGAGGATGAGATGGTTGGTTGGCATCACTGACTTGATGGACATGAGTTCAAGCAAACTCCGGGAGTTGGTGATGGACGGGGAAGCCTGACATGCTGCAGTCCATGGGGCTGCAAACAGTCAGACATGACTGAGTAACTGAACTGAACTGAGGGGTCAGAACTCTTTCATATGGCTACACACTCCCACCTGCAAAGAATTCCAGACAATACAGTATGGCTTCGAAACTAGGAAGCAGAGAAAACAACTTCGGTAAAGATAAGTATTCCACATGCCCTGGCCTCTGGCCACCTCTATCAACTCATTTCCTATTGTTCTTCCCCTCATTTACTATGTTCCAGCCATTTTGGCCTCTTTGTTTATTTTTAAACCTATTAAACCAAAGTCCTATCTCAGAATCTTTGTACAGGCTGCTCCTAACAACCTAAATGCCGTTCCCGCTAGATATTCACACGACTTGCCCTCTAATTTCATTCTACTTAAAACCACTTCTTCAGGGAGGAGTTCCCTGACCCCACCTCCATCTAAAATCAGTACCCTGTCACCCTCTTGTCCCTCACTCTGATTTTTCGTTTCCCTTTATGTAATTCATCACTATTTGATATTATGCATGCATGTGTGCTCAGTGTGTGACCCCATGGACTGTAGCTCTCCAGGCTCCTCTGTCCATGGAATTTTCCATGAAAGAATGCTGGAGTGGGTTGCCATTTCCTATTCCAAGAGATCTTCCCAATCCGGGGATCAAACCCATGTCTCTTGCATCTCCCACACTGCCAAGCACACTCTTTACCACCGCACCATCTGGGAAGACCATCTGGCATTATAATATCTATCTGTTCATTCCATTTTTATGTTTTTCTCACTAAAATGTAGACTCCTAAACGTCAGAAACTTTAGTCTGTTTTCTTAATTGCTGTACTTGCAGCATCTAGAACATTGCCCCAAATATGATAAAACACTCAGGAAGCATTTTATTGAGTGGAAGATGTTTCTTAATAAAGACTTCAAATATATAAGTACTGCAATGACTCTATTTCCTAATGACCCATTTTGAGCACAGCCCAGGTCACCCTCTTTCACAAATATCTCTTATTCATTCCACTTCATCGCACTAACTCCTATCCATCTTGAATTTAAGTCGTCTCAAGGATCCTCTCTTTTCCCAAAACTCCGGCTGCTCTGTGCTCCGTGGTACTTCACACAGAACTCCTTCCTGCATGGAAGTCAACTGCTGATGTGTCTGTCTCCCCCACAGTCCAATTAATTCCTCCTGGGCAGGGCTGTGTATTCTTTAACTTTGTGTCCTTATTGCTTAGTATAATATCTGACATATGGTAGAATCTTAACAAATATCTGTTCATCAGAACTGTTCAATAAGTTTGAAGACTTCTTCCTGCAGCAAAACTTATCAAGAGAAAAAAAATCAACCACTCAGATTTCCCTGAGCAGATTTAATAAGAATATGGCAAAACATGATTCCTCCCAGCTCCTTCCAAATTGTAAGAATACAAACAAAATTGTTCCTTGAATCATATATAATTAATGCAATGGTTATTAGAGCTGGATTATTTGTTTTAAATATGTCATTATGATGCAGTTAAGTGGTAATAGTTTAGTGTTATAGATGTAATTTGTACATTGAGATCCATGAATAATTGATGCACACATCCTATTTATGCCATTTTATAAAATTTGGAACATAATCTTATTTTAAATGACTGTAGAGATTTTAGTATTTGTTAGTTTTTAACTCTGGATCATTTTGCTGTTGAATTCATGATCAGAGAAGCCAGGCCTAATGGTAACATTATTGCTAAATGAAAAAAAAAATCCATTTCACATTGATATGCTTTATGGTATAACTTACAGCAATGTCTTATAAAGAAATGTGGAGATTCCTTATAGGAAATGGATAATTGGAGAGACAAGTTAATCCTGGAACTAACAAGCAGAGGGCTTCCTTCCCAGGTTGCTAAGTGGGAAAGAACCCACTTGCCAATGCAGGAAATGCAGAAGACATGGGTTTGGTCCCTGGTCTGGCCCCTCCACTGGAGGAGGAAATTTCAAACCACTTCAGTATTCTTGCCGGGAAAATGCTATGGAAAGAGGAGGCTGGTAGGCCCCAGTCCATGGGGTTGCAGAGTCAGACATGACTGAGCACACACACACAAGTAGATATAATAACCCATTAGGTGATTAGTAAAATCAAGTATTTTTTCTTAACTAGAGAAGTCTATTGCATTCATTTTCCATGTGTATAAAAGGTTTCCAGAAAATATGATAACATTTGGACAAATGTAACTCTTGTCAGAGACACCTTCAATCTGTAAAAGATAAAACATATTATCTGTGTATCTAGACTTTGTGTATCCCCTATGTACATGTATATATCCTGTGATAGAGACATATATTTATGTGTCTATATTTATGCATAAGGCATTTTCTTTCTCTCTATATATATAGGTGTACATGTGTGTGTGTGTATTTAGTATGGTTAATAACCATGCCTCCCAGGGTAGGGAATCATGACGTTTAGAAACCCTGTTCCACTGTGTCACTTACATTTCAGGAACTGACTAGGCGTTTGGTTCTGTCTTCACCAGGCCAAAAGAACAGGCTTAAGACACAGCAGCCAAACCAGATGTGAGTTTACAAAATGCATTTGTTCAATTTCTATTTGGATCTTCACCTAAAAACCAATAATGTCTCAGCCACCACCTCATGGTGAAGTCCACCAGAGAAAACTGAGCCAACTGGATATAATCATATTAACACAGATATCAATGCGTATGAGTCTGTTAAGATCACTAAAACCAAATATAGCTTAAATTTCTCTGGGATCTTGAGTAGGCATCAATCCCATTGACTCATCAATAATGAGTGCTGCAGTGACTTCAGACTTCAGAAAGTAAAGTGAGATACCTGGTACAATTCTACATTTGGGTGAAGGAAGAGAAAAGATAGGTTATAAAGAAACAATTTTTCTTTGAGGGGCCAGGTTTTCCTACCATTCTATCAAATAAATCAGATTTTCTATTTTGTTCAAATTTGGAAAACACCATGTATATAGAATGCAAGTTGAGTTGTGCAATTCCATGATAATTAGATAAACTTAATCCATCTGGGGCAAATGAGGTACATTCATCAGTCTACAAACAATATGCTTAGATATGAGTTTATTCATTCATTAGTTCAGTTCTTATTGATTACTGATGTGGTAGTGATGCTGAAGGCCAAATCACTGTTCCTTCTTGCCATGGCTTCACATCTGTTACAAAAGACAAGATCAGTAACTATATATTATTTTCATTTATATTTGGTTTAGTTTTCTTCTGTGATGTGATACTCCACATTTCCAACAGGGGTCTTTATAGTTTTGCATTGAAAAATAATATTCCATCTAATTTAATGTAGCTTAGACCTGTCAAGAAGAAAGAGCAAGAGGTCAACCTGCTGACTAATAATTTTAGGCAGGGTCTCTTGGGGATTCAGCATCTGTATGTGGCTAATACAGGCCAGACATTTAGCTTTGCAGTTTGCTAAAATCAATTCCATCAGTTCATCTCAAGTGTGATCAAACTCTGGGGGAATTATTTGGACTGGAAAAACCACAAGAGATGGGTGGGCATGCAAACCAGAGTATCAACTTATTTGTGTGGTTGATGTACTTGGCAGAGTAAGCATCATTGATCAGGGTAATGCACTAGGGAAACTGAATTAGAGATGAAAAACAGTTGCTCACATGCTCAGCCTCAGAATTATGGAAATTAAGGATTCTCAAAAAGTATTCCATCCAGCTAAATTAATTGTTAACATAATATTTTTAAACAGCTTTACTGAGATATAGGCTTCCCTAAGAGTTCAGTTGGTAAAGAATCCACCTTTAACATAGGAGATTCCTGGGTTGGGAAGATCCCTTGGAGAAGGGATAGGCTACCTACTCTAGTATTCGGGCCTGGAGAGTCCAGAATGTATAGTCCATGTGGTTGCAAAGAGTCGGACAAGACTGAGTGACTTTCACTTTCACTTACTGAGATATAATTCACATGTCATACAATTCATCCTTTTAAAGTGTACAACTGAATATTTTTACTGTGTTCACCTCTAATTTTAGAACATTTCCAGCACCTCAGAAAGAAATCCTATACCCGTTACCAGTCATTACCCATTCCCTCTTCCCCCCAGTCCTACACCTCGAGGCTACAACTAATCTACTTTCTGTTTCTATTGATTTGTGTATCCTGGACATTTTATATCAGTGGCATCCTGCAATATGTGTTTCTTTGTGACTGGCTTCTTCACTTAGCATGTTTTCTTGGTTTTCCTATGGTGTATCATATATCAATACTTTGTTACTTTTTATTTCTGAATAAAATCATATTTTATGAATATACTAAATTTTATTTATCTGTTCTTGGCTGATGTATATTTGGGTTAATACTAATTTTGGGCCACCATGAATAATGCTGCTATGAACACTCACATACAAGCTCTTGGGTAAACATATGTTTTAATTTCTCTTGGGTATATACTTAGGATGGAATTGCTGGTTCATAGGATAACTCTGGGCTTTCCTGGTAGCTCAGATGGTAAAGAATCTGCCTGCAATAAAGGAAACCCCGGTTTGATTCTTGGGTAGGGAAGTTCCTCTAGAGAAGGGCATGGCAACCCAATCCAGTATTCTTACCTAGAGAATCCCCATGGACAGAGGAGCCTGGCAGGCTATAGTCCATGTGGTCACAAAGAGCCAGACACGACTGAGCGACTAAGCACAGCACAGCACAGGTTAACTTTATGTTTAATTTTGGGGGGCCTACCAAACTCTTTTTCAAAGGAATTGCACCATACTTAATTCCCATCAGCATTAATAAGCATTCCAATTTCTCCACATCCTCACCAGCACTTGTTAGTTTCTATTGTTTGTTAGTAGATATCCTAATGGGTGTGAGGTAGTATCTCATTGTGGTTTTCATTTGTATTTCTCTAATAATTAATGATAGTGAACATTCTTTCATGTCTATTGACCATTTGTAGACCTCCTCAACATTCAGAAAACTAAGATCATGGCACCTGGTCCCATCACTTCATGGCAAATAGATGGGGAAACAGTGGAAAGAGTGACAGACTTTATTTATCTGGGCTCCAAAATCACTGCAGATGGTGATTGCAGCTGTGAAATTAAAAGACGCTTACTCCTTGGAAGGAAAGTTATGACAAACCTGGACAGCATATTGAAAAGCAGAGACATTACTTTGCCAACAAAGGTCCGTCTAGTCAAGGCTATGGTTTTTCCAGTGTCATGTATGGATGTGAGAGAAAGCTGAGCACTGAAGAATTGATGTTTCTTAGCTATGGTGTTGGAGAAGACTCTTGAGAGTCCCTTGGACTGCAAGGAGATCCAACCAGTCCATCCTAAAGGAAATCAGTCCTGAATATTCATTGGAAGGACTGATGCTGAAGCTGATACTCCAATGCTTTGGCCACCTGATGTGAAGAGCTGACTCATTTGAAAAGGCCCTGATGCTGGGAAAGATTGAGGGCAGGAGGAGAAGGGGACGACAGAGGATGAGATGGTTGGATGGCATCACCAACTCAATGAACATGGGTTTGGGTGGACTCCAGGAGTTGGTGATGGACAGGGAGGCCTGGCATGCTGCAGTTCATGGGGTCACAAAGAGTCGGACACGACTGAGCAACTAAACTGAACTTTGGAGCTATTCAGATCTTTCATCCACTTTTTAATTGGAGCGTGTATTAACATTTCATTTGTTTTATTGACAAGCAATGTTATATTGTACAGATATACCACATTTTATGTGTTCATTTACCAGTTGACAGATATTGTGGAATAATGTTTGTATTTCTATGGAGAATGTTGGTGATGTCAACAGGATGGAGAACCAGGGGAAGTGTATACTATGGAAATTAATTTGGTTTATGGGCCTAACTCTGAAAGAAGTAATAGTGCCTGCAAGAACCCAGAAAATTTTGTAATATACAGCTAACATATTTAAAGTAGGGGGAAGATGAAGCAGTCTTAGAAGTCTCTGCTCTCCTACGAAGGTGAAGCCATCTTAGGCAAGGCAGCCAGCCCCTAGTAGCAGTTATACTTGAAGCCATGTATTAGTTGCACTCTTTCCGGCTGCGTGCATGCTTAGTTGCTTCAGTTGTGTATGACTCTTTGTGAACTCATGGCCTATAGACTGCCAGGCTCATCTGTTCATGGGGTTTTCCCAACAAGAATACTGGAGTGGGTTGCCAAGCCCTCCTCCAGAGGATCTTCCAGGAGGTCCATCTAATTTAAAGCTGAACTTTACCCAATTACTGGAGAATCAGCACCAAGGTACAATTAGCCCATCACCCTTGGAGAAAAAGGACTGGCAAGCAAAAAGAAGGGTCAGGGTCTTTAGCAAGCAAGGTGAAATGCCAGCAGATGGAGCATTACTGAGAAATCAGGCAGAAGTGGGACCACATGAACCAGCAAAAAATGGTAGAGAACAGAGATGAAGGTGGATCATCATTGTAGGGACAGTAGCCCAGAGCCCACCTCAGTCATTTTACATTCAATGCAGAAATTTAGTGATATTATTTCTGTATTATACCAGCTAGAGGGTGAAAGTCCACTACCTGTCTTCGTCAGACTTGGCTTTGGATCTGAAGTCTTGAGCATACATGGTAAAATGTCTATATTAATAGCAACATGGAACAAGAGAAAAGCAGTAACTTCCAAACCTCTGTAATCAAAAGATACGATCAACACTAGTTCATCTATCTGTCTGTCAGTCTGTCAATCATCCATCAATTCTTCTCATTAGAAGAAAGTGGTAGCTCCTCTTTTGAATGCTTTCTTTCAGCACTGGAACAGATTTCTGACCCTTTGGTCCAATACCAAAGCAAGTGGTTGATAGTGTTTAGATGCCATATTTTATGGGGAGGGGGGCGGGAAATGGACCTTTAAACATCAAAATCATCCCCATTCTGTTAAGAAGATGCTACTATGAGAGCCTTACTGAGGGAATAGCAGGTTTTCGGCTCTTATCAAATGCTAATCCCTGGTCAGATGCTAAATGGTAGAATGTCATGCCCAAATCCCATATAAATTGTTATTGCTGTATTTCTTTTACCATCCCTCTCCAATACTATATATTTATATTTACATAAGTTAAATGGGCATATAAACTTTCAACTCACTCTACAGTTTTCTTTATATAAGCTGTATTTCAGTCCTTTTCCTGATGTTACACCTTGAATATGTTGAGTGAACTAACTATAGAGACCCCTTGCTGTTTTGGTCAATGGTATTTCTGATAGAGACTTGGCATACACCCTAATCTCACTGTTAATTATTTTATTCAATAGTTAACCAAAATTATTTTTTATCTGTATTGTGCTTGATATAAGTCAAGAAAAAAAATCCTGTCCTCAAAGAAATTACAGTCTAGGAGTGGTAGTGAAGAGATGGACAAATAAATAGACAGTGAAATGCCAAGTGATGAACAGGTAGATGCTTTAGAAACACAAACAAGTACTTAACCCAATTCCAGAGTCTCAGATAGCTTTTGTAAAGGAAATGGATTTCCCTGAGACTTGAAAAATGCATAGGCATTAGCCACAAAGAGGGGGGGATCCCTGGCGCAAGAAAGCGTGCCAAAGGGAACAACCTGTAAAAAAGCACTTCATACATTTAAGGGACAGTATCAAATAGCCAATCAGATTCTCTTTCTTGGGAAGTTTGAATGCAGGTTGTGCAGAGAAAAATAATTCAAAGAATTGTGGTGTAAGCAGAGAAATGAAAGAAACACAGTTACAAAGTCATTTGCAGGCTTCAGAAAAAGAAGCAATAGCAGATGGCTGCTTCTAAAAGAGCAGTGTGACCAAGTCACCAGAGACCTTCTTATTGGACCATAAGCGTCATTGCCAAACACAGGTGTGCTGCTCTATTCTGAGGGACATACGAAGTCTCTCTGCGCATCTGTTCTAAGAGCCTACAAGAACGCTTTCCTTGCTGGAGGCAAACCCACCTCGGAAATGACTGAGCAATGAAAATTTCAATAGCAGAACTTGAATGAACGTGGTGGTTTAAATGATATCACTGATATCATCTCTTTCTCTTCATCTGCCAGCCCTGCTTTCCTTTCCTTTGTCTTTATGTTTCCCTCATGCAAACTTCCTCCAAGTGGCCCCCACTAGTAGCCTCAGTTTTACATTTTACTAGCCAGGGGACCCCATTCTCCCAAGAGTTCCAGCAATAGCTTGGGTCTTGCACCTATCTGTGAACTGACCACTGTGGCCAGGGACAGGTAAACCTTCTATTGGTCTATCCTAGGTCTTATGTTCACCTTAGATCAAGGTCAGACCCACCTACTCACATGGACTGAAGTGTGGTTCCTCAGTGGAAAATTGAGACACAGTCATCAGAAAGGGGTAAACAGAAGCTTAGAAGACAGAAACAGCAGCTCTCTTCCATAAACTGTCCTTGTGTGTCCTTCCCTCCTTGTATCTTTCAAACAAGTCTGCAGTAGCTGATGTCAACTCAGCACATTTTTGTGGGGTTATTTGTGGTTTTTTATTTTTTATTAATTGTTTGCTCCTCATAGCCTAAAAATTCCTGGAAGAAAAACAATCATTTGAATAATGGTCCTGTATAAAATAGATTTTTACATGTATGACATGCAGTTTGTAAATAGAAGTGATGATTATTACTCTTAAGCACATATGGCTAAATTAGCAAAGTGTAAACCAAACACTGCCACACTGCATACCTATGAAGACAGCGTAGGCACAACCAGTTTTCAGAGCCTAAGGTAATCTAGTCTATTAGAGGAGAAAAACAAATAAAAATACAAAATTATAGTACAATTTTTAACTACAACAAAGACTGGTACCAGGTGTGTCTACAGAGGAAGAAGTAATTAAATATGGGAATGGGTGGTCTGGGCAAGGATTCCAGGAGGAGGGATCGCTAAACTAGATTTTGCCAGATAGATTCGGTAAGCGGCTCTGAGAAAAGGGCACTCAGGAGGTGGGCTGAGGGGGCACAGGTCAAAACAAAGCCATTGCTGTGGAGCAGTATGCTCGTGTGTTACAAACTACTGGGGCAGGAATGGAAAATACGAGTTCAGGGAGCAGCAAAAGATGACACCATGTGACTAGCAGTTACTTGAGTGTCTCTTATCCAATCAGTTGAACAAGCCTATTGTAAGAATATTTCTGATGGTGAGAATCTAAATATTTGACAACAGGGCACTGATCAAATATACAGTAGAATACTAAATAAGACTAAAAACGATGCTGCAGAAAGCCATTTAGTATTAGAGGAGGGGAGAGGGAAGGAGAAAGGGAGAAGGAAGGAAGGATTGAAGGAAGAACTGAAGGAAGGAAGGAGGGAGAGAGGGAGCGAAGGGGAAAAGGAAAGAAAAGAAAAGAAGAATGAGAAAGGGGAGAGGAAGGAAGCGGTAGAGAGAGAAGGAGAAAGGGAGGAAAATAGGTAGGAGCCTGACTTAACATGACTTGCCAGAAATCAAAAGGCAGTCAAGCAACATCAAAATGGACCTTACAGTGAGTCTTTAGTTAATTTCTATATGATTTCTCTGTGAAAGAAACTGCTAAGGGCTGATCCTAGAGCCTACCTTCCTTCTCTCTTAATAAAAGAACCTCAGTTTCACTTGGAGCACCGGGACATCTAGCCTAGAAAAACCAAAGCAAGCTTGTTCTCCCTGGCTACGTGCTCACTTTCACAAACTCCTTGGGTGATCTGGTGACTGGATTCTGGTCAATGACTTGGAAATAGGAGAGTGGGTTCTGGAAAATATTTTTTCCTCCATAAAAAGATGTTCCCTTTTCCAATGGAATCCTTTTCTTTCTATTATAAAGGAGAGAAAAAGCTTTTTTCCCTCTATCCTCCTAGGGTCTCTAACTGAGGCCCTGCATATTAGACAGTGAAAATACATATTAATAAGAGAAAAAGAAATAGAGTTTATTAATATGTATGTACATCAGGCATAGATGCAGAAGAAACTCAGTGATGAGTAACTCAAAGGAGCAGTTAGAACTTGGGCTTATAGAGCATTTTCACAAAAACAATAAACTTGTATAGAAATGACAAGACAAAGGAAAATTTGGGGGGTTTAGGCTTTTAGGGGCAGCAAACTGTGGGAAGGCAAATATTAGGGGGAAACCTAATGAAAGGGAAGAATTACTTTAGTAAGATTTGTTTGCAGACTTATCATGGTGCAAGGTTTCTGTCCTCTTCATGGCCTTACACTATCCCAAGAGAGGGGATTTAGGGTAATCCTCACTTCTCTAAATTTCTGCTTTTAGTCTGCATCTGTTGGTTCTCATTTTCCTCTGGTTCAAAATAATTCTTATGCCAAAGTGGCATATTTTGCGGTGGCATATTTGAATCTCCTACACTGTCTTGAACGTGGTTTGTAAGGATATGGTTTTTAAGGCAACGGCAGCCATTTTGTAACCATGCAGTGATAAAATCTATTTAGAGTCCAGTACTGGGCAGAATGGGCTTCCCTAGAGGGTCAGTGGTAAAGAATCCGCCTGCCAACACAGGAGACATGGGGGTTTGATCCTTGGGTCGGGAAGATCCCCTGGAGAAGGAAATGGCAACCCACTCCAATATTCTTGCCGGGGAAATCCCATGGACAGAGGAGCCTGGTGAGCTACAATCCATGGGGTTGCAAAAGAATTGGACACAATTTAGCAACTAAAGAATAACAACTGGGCAGAATGCATGGATATAAAAAAAAAAAGTTATAGTCCCTGAGCCAAAAAGTGTAATACAAAGTGTCAAGACACACACATATGAATTAACCAAAGAACAATTACAAAACATCTTACAGTATGATTCAGGGCCAACTAACGCAGCACTGATGGGGGTCCTCAGGAATCGACCGTTGCTAACTTCCTCCTGTCCATACTTCTAGCCAATCCAGCTAAGATGATGAAGTTTTTAGGCAAGATGTGACATTTAGAGAAGATTCTCATCTCAAATTCTTATGCTTTTAAAATATAGTACTGCCCCTGTTTAAATGCCCCTAAGACCTTTCACTCAGAAAGGAAACAGACTATCAAAAAAGCATTGGGCTGGTCCCTGGGCTTTAGTCTTGGTAAAGGCTCTGAACAGCTGTGGAACATCACAAAGTTTATTTAAATATCTGGCATTTTGATTCCTGATTTATAAATTAGAGTAATGATTCATTCAATTTATCCAGCCCTTAAAAAATGAGTGTAGTTTTAGGTGACAGAGATTTAGCAGTGAAAGAGGCGAAGTCCCTGCCCTCAAAAACAGTAGAGAGACAATAAACAAATATATACTCTATCAGAATGCAGTAGGAAGTCTGCTGGAAACACATAAAGCAGGCTAGAGAGGACAGGAAGAATGACAGGTAAGGGGGGAGGGAGCTGCTATTGCAATACAGAGTGGATGAGAACACATCTTTGATAGGAAGGCTGTATTTCTTTCTCCTTGTGGTGTGAAGTGTATATGTGTTTGTGTGTTTGTGAACACATTGGCCTGCTTCTCCAGGGTCAGAGGAGAAGAAGTCAAATAATTGAAAATATGTAAAAAGTGCTTGGTAAATTACTCGGCATTATGTGGACATAAGGTATTGTTATTGTCATTATAATTTCAGGTTAAGTCTAAACTCCATAACTTGACATTTAAGATGCTTTACAAAACAATTTTCAAATCTACGTTTCTAGCTTTATCTCCACTCCCCTGTATAAACCTAACTTCCAAATAAAATGTTCACTTTAATTCACTTGGCAATTAATCATGTACCGACTCACATTGCTTCTCCTATTGTTTCTTCTGTTCAAATCCTTTATTATTTTCATTTCCCACAAACCCTGTGTTCCTAGTGATATTTTAAACTTGTGTATGTCAGTCTTTCTATAAATTCCTTGAGGTATTCAATAATATGATTTGGCTTTGCTTCATGTACTGTCATACTATTTATCATCACTCTGATAGTTATTATGCTTTGGAATTTGGTGTTATACTGAATTTTGTATGGGTTTTGAGAAGCAGAATTTTTTTAAAAATATTCTGTATTGCTAAACTGAGCGTATCACTGTAGTTAGGACTTGCCTTAAGGATTACCTCAGTTCCATTCAGATAATTAAGCACCTCCTAATCCTGTGTGTCCACTTCATGACCACAATCCTAGCCATCCTCTTGGCTTTTTCATGGCTTTGGGATTTCTCTTGCCAGTATACATGTGATATTGTCTCTTGAATGACTTTCAAGTAAATTTTTGCATTGAAAGAACTTCCCAGCAGTCTGAGAAATCAAGTAGAAGAGATAGATGAGTAAAATATAGTAGAAACTATAGGATAAGTACTAAGTGAAGCTTTGGTAGACATAATGATCCTACCAAAATAGCTAATCCCTGGAACCTCTGACTATGTTACCTTGCATCACAAAAGGGCCTTTGCAGATATGAATAAATTAAGGATTTTGAGATGGGATATTACTCTGGGTTACCTGGATTAACCCAAAATAATCACAAAAGACTTTATAGAAGAGGGATGCAGGATAATCAGAGTCAGGGTAGAGGATAAAAGAGGTCTGAGTGATGTGGTCACAAGCCAAGAAAGGCAGATGCCTCTAGAAACTGAGCAAAGAACAGTAAGGAACAGATTCTCCCCTTAGAGCTTTCAGAAGGAATGCAGAGCCCTGATGAACCTTTGATTTTAGCCCCATAAAACCAATTTTCAGGCTTTGTACCTCAAAAACTATAAAATAATAAATTTGTGTTGCATTAAGCCACCAAATTTGTGGTAATCTGTTATAGCAACAGAAGAAAACTACTGCAGGAGATCTGGGTTTGATCCCTGGATTGGGAAGACCCCTTGGAGAAGGGAACAGGAACCAACTCCAGTATTCTTGCCTGGAGAATCCATGGACAGAGGACGCTGGCAGACTACAGTTCACGGGGTCACAAAGAGTCAGACATGACTAAGCGACTAACAGGAAACTAATACAGTAGTTTAATAATTTTTTTAAAAAGCCCTGAGCTAGGGATCTATCACAATCTAGCCCCATCACATGTTTTTAGTTGTGTAATATCGAGAAAGTTGCTCTACCTCAGTTTCCTTTCCTGTAAAGTAAAATTATACCTGCCTTACAGAGTCATTATGAAGACAGACGAAATTATTCATATGAGCATTTTGTAAAGTGTTTTGTGTTATGTAAACGTGAAGTGTAAAACTTTAACTTAAGGCTTTCTTAACAAGGGTTGGGTGTGGAATGAAGACATCCATCCTTACATGTTACACCATGATCATTCTCAATAACCAGCATGTTATTTTAGAAGTTGTAGAAGTGGCCTGCTGGGATACTTGCCACAAACTTCCCTCCATTAACCAAACTGGACATGGCTAGTGGGCTTCCCTGGTGTCTCAGATGGTAAAGAATCTGCCTGTGAAGCAGGGGACCTGGGTTTGATCCCTGGGTTGGGAAGATCCCCTGGAGAAAGGAATGACTACCCACTCCAGTATTCTTGCCTGGAGAACTCCATGGAGGAGCCCAACAGGCTACAGTCCATGGGGTCACAAAGAGCCAGATATAACTGAGCAACTAACAGACACACAATGGACTGCAACATTCTTTGTGCAAGAGCTAAGACACAGCCTTAGAATCCTTCTTAACCTACCTTCAGGAAGTTGCAATCAATCATCTAGAGCTGGCATAAAAGAAGAAATTTATTAAAATCCCTGACTTGGTGGTTTAGAAAGTTTGGTCCCTTGGCCAGCAGCACAAACACCCCCTGTGAACTTGTTAGTAACCACAGATCCACAGGTCCACCCCAGGCCTACTGAGTCAGAACCTACATTTTAATAAGATCCCCAGGTGATTCCCCATGAGTGAGAGGATCTCTTTTGCAGTGTTAAATTCTTGTTTCGCAGTTACTACTATGTGACCTGAAGCAGTGTCTAAATCATTGAAGCTTTAGTTTTCTCATCAGTTCAGTGGAGAATTTCACTCACTTCATTGGGTCATTAAGAGAATTACAGAAGCTGCATATAAGGCATTTTGCACAGTGCCTGCTAACAAATAGTTGGTGAACGTTACCTCTTCTCAGTTTCATTTGCACCATCTGCAGCTGCTAACCATACTACACATCCATTCAGTGTTGCTGGAGCCACTCTGAGTGGACGCTTTCCAAAGCCATCCATGTCCAGGAGACGGGAGTTGGGGCGATAGGGGGCAGGGGGCAGGAACTGTCAGCAATGCCATCTCCAAATACGCGGGGTATCATACTTTTTGCAACACCGAAAAAACCTTGGATGGTCTCCTTGGTTTCAGATCTCTGCACTTGGCTCTTCTGGAAACCGTGTGCTGGAGTCAAGACACAGCCATGGAGTCTGGTGACCTGTGGGTGGGAGCGAGGGCCAGAATTCCTGCGGAGCTGCTCTGGGCCCCAGCCCTCTATCTTAATCTCCTTCTGAACTTTCCACCTGCAGCCGGTCTCCTCGCAGCATACCGCAACCCGCCAGCGGGTGCCCGGGTGCCCCCTGGCCCGCAGCAGCCGCCGCCGCAACCCCTTCCCGCGGGACGGAAGGCTGGGCGGGGGCGCGGCGGGGGCGGAGCTCGGCGTCCTGCTGCTGCTGCCGCCGCCGCCGCGGGTGCAGCCGGTGCAGCCGGTGCTTCGGCCGCCGCTGCCTGCGCTCCTGCCGCCCCTTCCTCGAATGTTCCGGCAGGGCAGCGCTCCCCGGCGAGGACAGATGGGCGCAGCCCGGGCCTGACGGACGAGCAGTCGGGCACGTGAACTCCCACCTCCAATTTGGCTCAGTGCCGGGCGGCGGCGGCTGCAGTCCCGGAGTGGGGGGTGGCCCCCGCGGTCTCCGCCCGGCTCCTGCGCGCCGCCTCTGCTCTTTGCATAGTAATTTCAGTTCCTGCCGGCACCCGGCTCCCTCCCGGAACAGGTCTGAAAAGGACCGCCACTCCCGAGCCCGCTGAGGCATCGTGGGGCGCCGGGAGCCGCTGCGTGTGACATGCGACGGGAAGCCCTCGCCAAAGCGCAGGCAGCGGCCCCGCCACGCCGGAGAGAGCCGGGCAACAGCAGGTAGGTGACCGGCGGCCGCGGGAGGAGACGCCCCCCGCGCCACCTCTGCCCATCTTGCAACCCTGGGAGACCACAGCTTTGCGGTGTGCTCGGTACTGATGGGGGATGGATTCGGTCCCACATTTTGCTAGGTGATCCTTTTTGCCTGTTGCTCTCGTTTCCATCCCGTCCTGAGCTCCAGGAGGGGCAGCCTTTCTCGCAGGTGATGAATTTCTCGGCAAGGTCATTGCTACCTTAAGCTTTGGCTTTGAAGGTAAACCGGCGAAGACGCCTGTTGTTCTTGTTCTTGGGAGAGGGGGGTTTGCAATCAGGTCTGCATACTGTGAATATCCAAATAGGGGTGTGTGCGTGCGTGTGTGTGTGTGTGTGTGGCAATACTACACAGGCATTTTTCTCATTTTCCTACACTTACTCCGTTTAAGGTCAGCATACTATCGTTATATATAATATACATGCGTTTGTATGCGTGTGTATACACACATTACATATATAGTTTTTCTTGAGATAGGCAGAGAGAGAAGGGCATGCAGAGGTTGATAAAGGGAAATCATTGTAGAGACCTGTTCAGTATCTAGAGGTGAACTTTGGAACCACATTAAATCCGGGTAGACTAGAGGCTATAAACAGCTCTTTGGAGATGGATTTTAGAAAAGAAATCACTGAAAAACACTGTCAACCAATACACACAAAAGATCCCTACGCCATCCAGGCAGATCGAAAAGATACAGGCAAAATTTCAGACGCAACAATGGACAGTGAAAGAGTGGGGGGAAAAAAGAGGGGGGGAAGAATTTAGACACTGGAAAGTGATTTTGGCTGGTAGGAAGGCAGCAAAGTCTGGTCAGGTTTAAAGTGCTTTTTAGAGGGGCCTTGGGAGAAATCTTGGCTTGGGGTGTAGGTAGTACAAGGTTAAGATGATGCAAATGTCCTGAGAGCAGCATAGGTAGTGGGGAAAAGGTTTGGAGGGGGAGGGGAGAAAGGAAGCTCTGAAAGTCATCAAGAAGCAACCACCTTTATTAAGGTATCCTCTTCTTCCTGTTAAGGCAATACCTTGGATATGCTCTATCTATTAATAAATATTTTTCACACCACATTTGTTAAAGATCCATTGGATCATGTTTTCATTTTGTTTTTGCAAAGAATCTGGGTCATGGTGGGACTGGAGGAAACTGAAGTGTTTACAACACCAGCAAGATTTAGAGAGAGAGTTGATTAAGGCTTTAGCTTCATGAAATATTTACACATCTCTTGCGTGGGCTTTTGTTTGCTCTTGTTGGTACTGCTGCATATTTTACTTTGATAATGCTTTGAGTGTACTTCTTCTGAATGTGCTTATTTTCCAGTTATAAACTCTTCTTTCTTTTCCATTGTGTTCACCACTGGCCTGCCCTAAGTAGCAGCTGTGGGAATAAAGATACATGAGTCACAGCATAAAGAAGAAAATCTTCTCTGTTGCTATCTGGGAATGGCAGGAGTTTGTATTAGGGAATATTCTTTTCAAATAGGATTGCAAAGAACATTTTTCAAGAGCTTTCCTGCTTTTAGTTTGTTGGCAGGGCGGGGGGTAGGTTGTTGATTCATAAACAGAAAAAAATTAGTAATTGCTATGGCAAGCCTAGATATTATATCACTGGAATTTATTCTGGAAATAGTGCAAAGGAACTTATAAAGATCCATGCAGAATGTATGTGTGAGACTTCACCTAATCACTAACTAGACTAATGAAACTGATGAGGACAAAATCGCAAGTGCATAGCTTCATGTGGGAAATGGAGATCTGAGGCATGGTCAGAACCCCCAGGGTGGGTTCCAACCAGCAGTTTTAAAATCTGAGTGATTTTTTAAAATTGCCTCAGTACACTTGCCCAATATACTAAATTATTTGTCCCTTCCAAATACCATTGTTTGTGCCCTAAATAAAGTTGAAAGAATATATTAGACACAGCTATCCTTCACTTTATGAATTTCCAGTCACAAAATCTGTACCCTTCAGGGAAACACTAAAATCATGGTCATAGAATCATAAAGTCATGAATGATTGGCCTTGGAGGGTTAAGACATACAATTCCAGTCCCAGAGCACACTCAAGCTTTTTCGTGGCCGTTCTTTATGCGGTCACTTGTTGATTCATTTATGCCTTCTCCATATTTTTATCCTGAATTCAACATGGCCCTAGATTGTAGAATAGAAGAGTCTCAGCCTGTAAAACTCAGGAGGGAGGGAGGAAGAGCTAGTTCAGTGCTTGATGGGGAGAGCACAGGGTGCTATGAAAGTCACATTGTGGGAGAGGAGAGGAGTAAGGACAGTTCCCAGGGATTTGAAGGATGAGGAACTAGCCTGGTAAAGAGGACAAAGAAGGGCAATCCTTGTATACGGACCAAAATATACAGAGGCTGAAGAAGAACAAGTAGTTCTAGGTGGCTGAAAAACTGAGGAGATGAAGATGGAAAGATGGGGATAGAGAAGGAAGTGGATACATCTTCAAACTGAAGTCCAGAAGAGCTGTTAACTCATTTGATCCAGACGAGTTAGGTAAATACATTCATACTGAGGCTCTGTGTTGTTCACATTACCCAAGTTTATCTCCTTTAAATGTCTAGAAACCATATTTACCTGAATTTATAACAGCCTGATTAAAAGAGAGATATGTCATTGAGAAAGTCAGAATTCTCTGTGCCTAAATTTCTTCATCCACGAAATGTCTACCACCTACTGTGCATATTGTGAAAATAAAAGAGAATGAGGAAATGGAGATTTGAGTTTTACAGAAACTCAGGGAATCTTATCTTTTGACCAGCAGTGCTCAGGGCAAAAGAATGGAAAATACTATATATTCCAAGCATTTAATTGTCCCAGATGACTCCAAAAGGCAAAAAAAAAAAAAAGAAATGTAATGCTAGAAAAGTCAGAGGCCAATGGCGACAGATAATTGTAATTTTTTTTTTTTAAGTAAAGGAAATATATATAGCAGTCCCAGAGTAATCAACTGGTCACAACCCACAGTGAGGTCAGTTTACTGGGTCTGACAGCATTTTTATTTTCAAAGTACAAAATAGAATAAAACAATAGAAGGGTGAATAAATATTGCTCTTGTAACAGCATATGTGGACTATGGTAAAATGGATATCATATCATGCATCGTTTTAAAAAGTCTGAAAGCTGCTGCTTTAAGTGATACAAAGAAGAGATGCTTCCAGTTTGCAAGTCACCTAGAGATCTACTACACAAGCATTTACACCATATTCTGAATAGCAATCAGAATATAGGGCTTCCCTTGTAGCTCAGTCAGTAAAGAATCTGCCTGCAATGCAGGAGCCCTGGGTTTGATCCCTGGGTTGGGTAGATCCTCTAGAGAAGGATATGGCAACCTACTCCGGTATTGTTGCCTGGAGAATCCCATGGACAGAGGAACCTGGTGGACTACAGTCCATGGGATTGCAAGAGTCAGACCCAGCTTAGTGACTAAACCACTGAAGAGCAAACTTGTCTTGAGAAAGGCAAGTCATCATAATTTACCAGTAAACTCATGGCAGTGAAGTCAGAAGACAGGGAGATCCTTAGGAACTGAATTAATTTAGAAAAGTTCAAAGTGGAGGTAAAACTTAAGGTAGTCTATGACAGATGGATGGATCCAGGTGGGCAGTGAGGAAGAGATGGTGATATAGGAGGAGGAAGTAAAGAAGGAGGTGGGGATATGTGAGATTTATTTAAAAATCATTTAAAAAAGAAAAAAAAATGAGTTATCAAGATGGGGGCCGAAAATAACAGCAGAATGTTTGTTTAGACTAAAATACGACTCGAAAATTGTTATTTTCTATCTAAGGTTTCTTTTCTCAGTCCTACTACTTTAAGAAAGCTAGGCAGAAAGGCCATAACGTCAGTCACTTATCTGTTATTTTCTGCCATATTTTTTATTTCTTCTGCAATAATTTACTGGCTAAGCCTTGCTTCAAATGAATTTAATAATTGAACTGCTGAAATTATATGGCACACCATAATACAGCGTGATTATTTCATTTCTCAGAACACAAGTACAGTCTTTGGCACAGAGGGCCGCGGGTCATCAAGTGACTGTCTCACATGAAGCAAACCCTGCTTCTACTGTCCGCACTCTCTCCTGAGTGCCTTATAGGTATAGCCGCCCATGCTCGATACTGGCAGCTCTGTGAGGATGGATCAGACCACCTGAGACTCAGAATCCCAAAAGGAAGGGCAGAAACTGCCAGACTTTCTTTTCCAGTTGCTCTGTGACTTGTCCATCATTTTCATTAAATCTGTAAATATATCTGTATGCATTTTGAGAAATTAACATCTACTGTAGCGAAACAGTTATTTTACAAAGATAAAATCAGAGAAGAAAGTGCGTTATGTGTGTTTCTGAAAACTTTTGGTGGGCTTCTCTCAGCTCTTGCTGTCCTTCCTAAGCAATAAAACAATCTTAGGAATTTGATATCCTCTTGAATAAACCTGTACATTTAACCAAAAGAACCACTGCCAGTTAAAAATAGAGCCTCATGTGCTTCAATTAGTTGACTTGGAAGGCAATCAAATATGGAAATTCACTTTTTATAAATATGTCTCAGACTTCTCTTTCATCTTTCTCCACTTCAGAATGTTTACATTAGTGATAATCTAAGTTTTTTGCATGAGTCAAGTCTGAGATAATAAAAACGTGTAGAGGCTGCACGTGAGTTGAAAAGGCATTTGTTAAATTTCATGGAGGAAGACATAAATACATACATATATATACATACTGTTACAATTCAAAGTACTATCTTGAATGCCAGTGAGAAAAATTTTCACAGCTTTTGATCTGGGCATGTTACAGTTGGCAATACAATAGCAGCTTTCTAATTGTACATGCCTGTAATTAGACTGACAGCTTTATTTTGAAGCTAGCAGCATAACTGAGGGCCTGAATTATAATTTCCAGTCAGTAATAACTGACCCTTAGCTGGAGGGTTGGATGCTGTGACCTATGGAATCTGAATCTGTAGGTAGGGCTTAGAGATCTGTATTCTATAATAGTTAACAAAGGATTTCAATAACCAGTTGTGGACACTCCTGTTTGTGTTCAGCCTTTACTTATAAGGAAGAGGAAAGATTACAGATGAGTCCCAGAGAAGTTAATAAATTGTCCTAAACCAATGGGGCAAAACAACCTAGACCTCCGCTTTCTAGTTCACTGATCCTCTGCAGAGGGGAGGAGGAGCAGGACCTGAAGTAAGGGTCTGAAGGGCTCCTGAGTGGTAGGGGGAGGGAAATCCAATTACTCCTGCCTCTTTCTTCCTGGACTGTGAGTCACTACAGTGATCTCTGTCTCAAGGGTCTAATGAGGCAGAAAAATTTTGAGGATCTACTGTGTGATCTGAGACCAGTCACTTTCTTGGCCTCACAAATCAGATTCAATTTTAAAATGTTAATTCTTGGGTCCTAAACCTCGTAGATCCCCAAGCCATCCCTAGGGAGATTGCTTTAGTCAGTAGTCACAGCCTGTGACACTAGCAGAACCGAGCAAATCCTGAAAAAACTCAAGACTAGAGAGTGAAAATCTATAAAGTCACAAGCACCTTGAGGGACCTCAGGACTGTTGCTAATTCAGTAATGGAAAGCTGGACAGAGACCTCCAGAGCTCCTTAAAAAATCACATTTGCATCTACTAATTTTCTGGAGGGAAAGGAGTTAGAGAGAACACCTTTTTTTTTTTTTCTTAAGCCTTAATTGCAAATGGTTCAACAAAGTAAGAGATCTAGTTTAGGGGGTATTAATCAAGATGGCTTATGTGAATAGATTCTTGATTTTTTTTTTTTTCCACAATATTGACTTCTAAACAGACTCAAATTAAGCTAACCATATTGTGTCTATGGGAGATTCTTTCTTTATAACATAAAACTTGGAGTAAATAAAATGCTTGAAGGAGTTAACTGTGTTCAGTATATTTTCTGAGTAATAACAGCATCTTTTTGTTTGAATTCTTGTTGAAATTTTTTCTGAAATCTAATACTCTATGCTTGTGTGTCTGCCTTAACAAAGACCATGTGGCAAATATTATCAGGATTCAGAATTTTGCATCACCTCTGGGTTTTTATTCTGAATTATATCTGTGTAGGACAGGGCTCCTGAATATAACATAGGATTTGTGAACTGTTTTTTATTCATTCTGATGTAAGTGTGTTTTCTCATGATGTACTTTAAAAATTTTTGTTGTTCAAAAATGCAAAAGATATTTGATTCATTGTGGGTTTTACTTTGTTGGACTTTGGTCTTTGCTTTTGCTGTTACATCATTTTGGAATGCTTATTTCTTCATCTGAAATTAGTTTCTCAATCCCCTCAAAACATGGTTTAAAGCTCAATTCAACAAACTCACCATGCTTCTTTAGACCTATTTCTAACTACTATTTTATACATGAATTTGTAATTTATCCTTACTTGTGTTATTCTCTAAGCATGCCTTCCTTTGAATCCTGTAAATGATTTCTCCTTGAAATAGGCAAGCAAAAAATGAAGTGACTAGAATTTTAATGCTAAAGAGAACTTTAATCAGAGCTAAGGTTAATAAATCGATGTACATTTCCCCATGCATCCTTGAATGAGTAAAAATTGCTTATGACAGATGGGTGTGGAAGACTGGCCTTGTTTTTGTGTTGAACAAGTTCTGAAAGCAGTCAGAGAACAGAAAGAAATCTGTCAGGGTCAGGGTCAGGGGCTAAGCTCTGGCTGAGTGAAAATGCCTCTGCCTTTTCCTTTCACTTGGGGGATGATTTCTTGTCTGCATATGTAGATTCTCAGAGCAGGAGATTCTTTGTCAGGAGCATCTGAGGGGGCTGGTGTGCTCCACTTAAAGCTCTCAGACAGGCTTGAGGATGTGTGTGTGTGCTGTGTATGTGTGTGCTAAGTTGCTTCAGTCAGATTCTTTAGTGTTGAGCCTCCACGGAAGCCTGAGAATGTAGGTACTCGATCAGAAACTGAAAACTGGCCAGCAGGAAGATCATGTTCTATCTGATCTGCAGGTATTTCTTTTTAATTAAGCCAATATCTAAAAATAAGAAGATCTATTATAAAAATGAAACACCAACCCACACTCTCTAAGCCAGAATTGAGCAACAGTATGTGCCTTTATTACACTTCAGACCCCACTGCTCCCTATTGTCTCCCTGACACAAACTGCGTATAATCCCTTGTACTCAACAGCTTCCCTTAATTGTGTGAGCTATAGATACTGGGTTCTCAAAGCCTGAACTAGATGTTTTCTGAGTACCACTGAGCTCTCCAGTGCTCTGAGTGAGTTCATGAAATTGGTGGGACTCTACAGAGTAGAGAGATTATTGTGCAGTGTATAGTTAATTCCTATACACTCTCATGAGAATCTAAACAGTTCTCATCATCAAAATATGTAGATTCTGTAAAAGGGTAATGAATGCAAACTGAGTTGACCTGGTCTGTTAAGAACAGACTAACGGAAATTTTTGTTTGCTTGCATGCTTTTTATGGTACCACACTGCACAATACAAAACAAAGAAACAAAAAGTTTGATCAGTTATCAGTTTTACATTGGATTGCTTTATGTATTGAAGTACAGTTGAATTATAATATTGTGTTAGTTTAAGGTATACAGTAAAGTGATTCAGTTATGTGTGTGTGTGTGTATTCCTTTTCAGATTCTTTCTCCTTCTAAGCTATTACAAAATATTCAGAATAATTCCCTGTACTATATAGTAGGTCCTTGTTGGTTAGCTTTATATATTTTTAATGCACCATATCTTTGTTTTATATACAACTCTTTCCGTAGACACTACACATGTGTAGCCTCCTGAAAGCCCAAAGCATATCTCAAGCTTTCAGTGGATGGTGTATTCTGTTTGGTAGACTGGGCAGTTGAGAATAAACTGTCAGGGGTGGATTGACTTGTATCCCAGTTTGTGACTGCGTCTGTGCAACTGAGGAAGGGTCATCTAATGATGGTGGTTGGTGATGATTCCAACCCATGGCTACAGTGGCCCGAATCCCTGTGCAGTCTGACCACTACACTGTGCGGAACTGTTCTGTTAATATGGCTGAAAATGAAGTGACCCTGTCAGTGTTGATTTATTCATGTTGCAAGTAAAAGCAGTTGCCCTTTGGAGACAACAGGCAGAAGACAAACGCAAGCAGATCCCTGAAGTAGAGAAAGCTCTTCCCAGCTCTCTGACATCTCTCCTACTTTCTCAACTTCAGCTGCCACTCTCCCTCCTCGTGCACACTTCATGCCTGCCACCCCCACATCGTGCCTCCCACTTTACTTCTAAAAACATCCTCGCACCTAATTATTAATCCCAAAGTGTCGGTGCTTCAGCAGCTTCTCTCCAAGAAGACAGTGCTGAGAATAGTATCAATGGAAGCCAGCAGAGGACACGGTACCACATCAACTGTATGCTTCCTTGGGACAGAGTGTATTTCCTTCTAGAATACTGTCTAAGTCTTTAAGTAATAGGCATCATATCCCCTGAAGTATACTGATAATATATAAAACCAGAGGTGTCCAGTGACTTAAATTGACTTACACTAAAACTTTTATGTTCTCTTATGAAACTATCCTCCTTTTCCCCTGGTGGTTATTTTGATGTTTAAAATTGCAGCGATGGGCTTTTAAAGATCATCCCTCTGGGGTTTGTGGCTTTTGAGTGCTGGGTCCAGGTCTCAGGAGGGATGATAAGAGTTAGTAATCTGAATTGGACTGGGTTGAGGGTACATCAGTACTTCCGTCTGGTAAATCAAATAAAAACATGCCTCAAACTGGAAATAGGAATTCATTTAGGAGATGAAGTACAGAATGTGAGAAGGGATTGGCAGAAGGCCCTGATTTAAGGAAGACAGATGTTTGGATCATTTAGTAAGTTGGATGTTGAATAAAGTAGGACCCTGTGCTATATGCTAGGGATTCAGAGTTGGATAAAACACAGTCTGAATTGTCAAATAATTCCCAGACTACTGGATTAGATAAATTTATTGATAAATGTGGCTCAGCAAAGTGACAGTGGACTCTTTTCCTGGTCAGGATCTCCAGGAATTCCCCCAGTAGCCTAACAACCAGGCTCCTTTCTCAGTCCCAACCACACACACCCCCGTGCCTCCCTCTTCCTTACTTAGGCCCTAGTGATTCAGATCACTTTCCGTCCATCTTCACAGCTTCACTACTTGTTCATCACACCTGGGTTCCTTTTTTCCCCAGCCAGGTCAACATGAAAACTGGAAGTCTTTCCCCCCACTGTACCTCCCTTCATGAATTTGAAAATAAAAATGCAGACACATGTATTTTCAACTTTATCTTACTAAAAACAACTAAGAAACAGAGGATCACAAGAGTGACCAAGATGGGGTAGATAGAAGATCAAGAAATCTTCTGAGTTTCTACTGGTGGCTAGTCTGAATACTGTAGGGAGTTTCCTCCCCATGAGTACGTAAGAAACTCTGTGTAACTCCATCCCCTCTCTTTTTTTTCTGTTCAGGAAAATATCTACAAATGCAAGTGAGGTGAATGAGAGTAACATTATTATAGAAGTGACTTTATTATTGAGATCAGCATAGTTGACATTAGAGAGAACTGCTTTAATTATTCTTTTAATAAATCATTTACTGTCATTGATACTTTATCTTTGCTCATAAACTGTTTGTGATACACTAGTGAATTATTAGATGGTTTAAAGGTCATGGTTTTAGAGTATTGCTTAGATTCTCAGGGATTACGTCCCCCCTGGGGGGATGACTTTGAGTTAGATCATTACTGGGTTGTGTACCCACTTCAGGGTACTGAAAATACCTGGCTGTTTTCATAGTTGCTTGGCAAAATGCCTCATACCCTCATGCTGTCTTTTGTTTCTAAGGTGGTGCTCATCACTTTCCCCTGGTTTTCCTCTTCAGAGATAGGACCCTGGAAGTTCAGATAATAATCCATGTCTCTGCAAAGCCCTGGTGAATGAGCCCATCTCTGTGCATTTGCCCCTACTTACAGAACTTCCTAGCCTTGTTGCCTAGAAGGCAGTAGTGCAGGGAGAAGGGGGACGGTACCTGGATTACAGAACTAATGATGAGTGGAGAGAACAAAAGGCCAGCCAGACACAAGAGAGAAGAGGAATGAATCTAAGTGGGATAAATAGGAGCAAGAGACCAAAGGACCCACTCAGGCCACTTTGTCATCTTGGTTCCGGCGCATGAGAGGATGGAATACATTTCTTTTTCTCTATTTGCTTTCCACTGTAAGGAAACTAAACATGAGCAGGTGGTCCTGTGCGTAGCCTCTCAGTTGTGTCCTACTCTTCGCGTCCCCATGGACTGTAGCCTGCCAGACTCATCTGTCTAAGGGGATTCTCCAGGAAAGAATACTGGAGTGGGTTACCATGCCCTCCTCCAGGGTATCGTCCCAACCCAGGGATTGAACCCAGGACTCCCACATGGCAGGTGGATTCTTTACCGTCTGAACCACCAGGGAAGATTATAGGTTGGTATAATTAATGACCTCCAACTCTTTCAAAACTTCATTCTTTAGGCTTGTCTGCCAATGGCATCTGCTAAACTCATTTCTCATTTGAACAAATCTATGAGGTCGGACTTCCCTGGTGGCTCAGTGGTAAAGAATCCACCTGCCCTTGCAGGAGATGTGAGTTTAATCCTCGGGTCAGGAATCCTCTGGAGAAGGAAATGGCAACCATTCCAGTATTCTTGCCTGGGAAATCCCACAGACAAAGAGCCTGGCAGGTTATAGTTCATGGGTTCACAAAGAGTTGGACATGACTGGGCAACTACACAACAACAACATGAGGTTTGTATAATACTATTATCTCCCCCATTTTGGGGAGGAGGAAACAGATTAAACAACATGCCCAAAGTCCCTCAGATACTAAATGATGGAGCTGAGAATCCAGAGTTGTCTAACTTCAAAGGCTGCACCCTTTAGCACTACGCTATATTCCTTGCAGTATATTAATATGAATGTTATTAATACTGTGGGTCAAAATGTGAGGAATGAACAGGATTTTACAGACTGCTTTTTCCCAGCTCAGATTTCATTTTGTGTTATTTAAAAAGAAAACGTGAAAGCTTCTAGATCAGTGATAAGTCATTCTTTTAGCAAACAGCGTGAGCTCAAGGACAAACATTTTAAGTTAAAACTTCATAAATCATAGTATAGGCAGAAAAATTGCAGAACAAAATGTCTTATCAGAATATCCAGGTGACACATATGTCATACAGACAACATGTCTTTGTTTCTTGAAAGAAAAGCCAAATATATTCTACACAGTCACATTTACACATGTGCACATACACACATATAACAGGAAAGAAAACCAGGCAAGTCTGTTTTAGCTTTACCTCTGGACTTTGGACCTAGAAACTATTTATAGAACTAGTGTTTCCATGATTGATGTTTTAATCACAGACAGTCATTTACCTATGAAAGTGAGCAATTCCTTATTATAGCTTGCCGCTAAGTGTTCTAATTGCAGACTGAAGGATGAACAAAAGGTAATCTATGCACAGGAGGCCCATTTGAGACAAGTTTCTTCTTAAAACTCTATTTCTAATAAACTAATGGTGCTTGACAGGAGGATGAGTATACATAGATTTGTCTGTTTTGAACATGAAAATTCACTCATTGGTTTAAAGTCATGATTTCTGCTTTAATTTTTTAAGTATTAATAATAAGCAATTAATTTTTTTCTAGTTAAAAATAAAAACAAAACAGAAGTCCCCTACAGGCACTAGGCTTATTGCTGGACTCTTACATCAATCTGGAATGTCTTTACCACTTGGTGTTGTTTCAAAACCCAAACTCTTTGTTCCAGAGTGTGGCACAGTAGAATGCATTGCTTTTCAAAGTGCAAGAGGTTTCTACCAGTGACGTGTGAAATGATCTTAGGTAGTATACATATTTACTTTGTATTGAATAGCTACGAATTTATCTTAGTAGAAAAATACTTAGAATAAATTTTAAAGTATATATTTTTAAATATGCTATATGAAAAATATATAACTGACACAACAAACCTGTGACTTTACAGGTACCACTTCCTAAGGCTTAGCTAGTATTTTTAACTAGTGCACCAGTTACATTCAATTGAATGAAAAATATTAAGTAAAAAAATAATTTAGATAAGAGGGCTTCCCTGGTAGCTCAGTTGGTAAAGAATATGCCTGCAATGCAGGAGACCCTGGTTTGATTCCTGGGTTGGGAAGATCCACTGGAGAAGGGATAGGCTACCTATTCTAGTTTTCTTGGGCTTCCCTTGTGGCTCAGCTGGTAAAGAATCTGTCTGCAATGCGGGAGCCCTGGGTTCGATCCCTGAGTTGGGAAGATTCCCTGGAGAAGAGAAAGGCTACCCACTCCAGTATTCTGGCCTGAAGAATTCCATGGGGTCACAAAGAAAACTATTAAGTAAAATATTTTTTAAATGAAAATATTAAGTGAAAAATCATTTAGATAAGAAGTACATAAGGGAGAATTCATGAGAGAGGTACACAAATGTCACAATCTGTGCAGGTGTTATATGAAACCATGTCATTGCCCAAGGCATCTCAGATTCGCTCTAGAAATGAGAAGGTTGGTTCGGAAATCCCTAAGATCAACTCTAGCTCTAAAGCCCAATTATTTTTAACAGGCTTGCATTTTTTTCTTTATCCTTGGGCCCACTTACTGAATTTTCAGTCTTTCAGCCTTTTCTGGATCTTAAAGATATCCTTATCTGCCCCCCTCCTCTGTCAGCACCAAGTGCTCATGTATGCATTAATTTATGCCAGGTACTCCTGAAACAAATATTCTATGGAGAACTTACATACTAGGTAATGTGGGCAAACAGAAAGCTATGCAATTCTATATCCTTGACTTCATTCTTAAATGAGTATACCTGTCTGTGGTTCCCACTAAAGTTAAAACCCCCAGAAATGCTGGACTTCTGTCATAATCTTTTCTTTGTACTTCCTGAATGACTAAGAGATCCTCAATGGAAAGTCCCTTCATTGATAAAAGCACATTATCAAGGCTCATATTACAAATTTAAAACATGTGATGTGTAAATCCTGAGTAAGATTATATATGAGAATAGACAAAAAGGACTTTCTATATTTCATAACTAGAATGGTCTAATGCTTGGGCCATTTTGAACATGAAGGGAAAAATACAGTACTTTTTCTATTGAGGGTAATACAGTTGGTTGTCTAGACATTTTTACAGATCTGAGTGGAATGAGGAGTTTTAACAGGTGTTTAACATCAGGTGTTTTTTAATTCAGTGATATAGAGGGAGGAATTGAGTTTCAGCAGTGTTTACTGTTTTTCTGTATAATTTACCTCCAAATACATGATGCTTAGTCACTTATCGTGTCTGACTCTACGACCGCATGGACTGTAACTCTCCATGCTGCTCTGTCCATGGAATTTTCCAAGTAAGAATACTGGAGTGGGTTGCCACTTCCTACTCTAGGGGCTCTTTTCAACCCAGGGATTGAACCTGTGTCTCCTGCATTGATGGGTGGATTCTTCACCACTGAGCCACCTGGGAAGCCCAAACACAGAGTTATGGTGTAACTATTATTATCACTATTTTTCTTTGGGAATTTGTCCTTGAAAAACATTTGAGAAAGTGTAAAGCACCTGAGTGTGGTGAGTATAAATTGTCACAAACATCTGTGTGATGTCAGTAGAGTTCTTTTATGCTTGCCAGCAATTCATAAGATTTTCCTATACTGGTAAAAAGGATATAGCTGTGGTTTCCTGCTGGGGTTTCTATATAATAGTGAGAAAAGCATCAGAGGATCAGTTCGTTGTGGTCGTTCATGCACTGCTGCTCTTTTCTCTTTTGCAAAAAACAGGAAGTTGAAGTTTACTCTTTACTCAGTTCAAGTATGTTTAATAAGGACTTATCCATGTCCTCCTCTATAGGAGGATATAAAGATGAAAAATGCCTTTAAAGACCATAAACTCTTAATATTAAGAAAAAGTAAAGAGGTTGATGCACATACATTGTGATTAAAAACTGTGAAATTGTTTTCAAAATTTTAATGTTTATGTTTTATCTTAGCATATGTAAGATTCCAAGTGTCACATTGAAACATATTTTGAAGACACAGCTAGTTAAAAACAGGTGGTTTTTAATGCTAGTAATTACACCAAAGTTCAAATTATAATAGTTTCTTAGTTCTTCTGTATTCCCTAGTGATAGCCCAAAATCTTGATTTCCTAGCCCAATAATTTAGAGGGGAATTGGGCAGAAGAAAATAGTCCAAGTCCTTTTCTCAAAGACAAAGTAAAATGATATACTTAGATTTAATAAATCAGTATGATTGCACTTAACACTATTATACATTTTAAAAGAAAGAAAGCCATGCACAAAAAGAATATTTGCAACCAAATATGTATTCTGACTGGAGAAGGAAATAGCAACCCACTCCATATTCTTGCCTGGAAAATTCCATGGACGGAGAAGCCTGGTAGGCTACAGTCCATGGGGTCGCAAAGAGTCGGACACGACTGAGCGACTTCACTTCACTTCACTTCATGTATTCTGAATGGAGCTTCCCAGGTGGCTCAGTGGTAAAGAATTCGCCTTCCAATGCAGGAGAGGCAGGAAATGTGGGTTCGATCCCTGGGGTTGGGAAGATCACCTGGAGGAGGCAATGGCAACCCACTCCAGTATTCTTGCCTGGAGAATCCCATGGACAGAGAAAGCCTAATGGGC
This sequence comes from Cervus elaphus, assembly GCF_910594005.1. Taxonomy (NCBI): domain Eukaryota; kingdom Metazoa; phylum Chordata; class Mammalia; order Artiodactyla; family Cervidae; genus Cervus; species Cervus elaphus. Next base: position 36,202,638 of record NC_057831.1, read on the forward strand.
TACAGTCCATAGGGTTGCAAAGAGTCAGACATGACTGAGCAACTGAGTGTGCATGCGCAAGTATTCTGAATAAAAATGATTTAATGGAAACTGTATCAGTTAGGAAAAAAGTACTATATGGTACTGAGCAATGAAGAATTGATGCTTTTGAACTGTGGTGTTGGAGAAGACTCTTGACAGTCCCTTGGACTGCAAGGAGATCCAACCAGTCCATCCTAAAGGAAATCAGTCCTGAATATTCATTGGAAGGACTGATGCTGAAGCTGAAACTCCAATACTTTGGCCACATGATGCGAAAAACTGACTCATTCGAAAAAGACCCTGATGCTGGGAAAGATTGAAGGCAGGAGGAGAAGGGGAGGACAGAGGATGAGATGGTTGGATGGCATCACCAACTCAATGGACATGAGTTTGAGTAAACTCCAGGAGTTGACGATGGACAGGGAGGCCTGGCATGCTGCAGTCCATGCGGTTGCCAAGAGTCGTGAAGAGTAGCAAAGAGACATGAGTGAGCAACTGAACTGACTGACCACAATGGTGATATGGAATAACGGATTTATTATAAATTTTAGACCTTGCACAATTGTGGGAGCTTATAGAAAAGTTTATGAGAAGTAGTTGCTTTTGCATCTGGTATTGGGTCTGAAGTCATCATAGGTTAACAGAGCTGGTGTGTTTTGTGTGTTAGTCAGTCATGTCTGACTCTGTGACCCTGTGGATTGTAGCCCGCCAGGCTCCTCTGTCCACAGAATTCTCCAGGCAAGAATACTGGAGTGGGTAGCCATTTCCTTCTCCAGGGGATGTTCCTGATCCAGGGATGGAATCCAGGTCTCCTGAATTGCAGGCAGATGCTTTGCCATCTGAGCTACTAGGGAAGCCCTAACAGAGCTGGTAGTAGGAAGAAAAGCTGGATGTTAAGTGAGGACGGGCAAAGGCAGACTGGAAGCTATGTCAGACAACTGTCCCATCCAGCCCCAGTGATCTGGGAGAACTGTGGAAGGAGCTGGCACTCTGCATTGCAGAGCTGTTTGTGCACCTGACCCAGAAGGTGAAGATGGGGATCTGTGTGCTCAGTCATGTCCAACTCTTTGCGACCCCGTGGACCGTAGTCTGCTAGGCTCCTCTCCCCATGGGATTTTCCAGGCAAGAATACTTGAGCGGGTTGCCATTTCCTTCTTCATGGGATGTGGATTTGGTGGGAGGCAGAGAACCACAACCTGGCTGCTACTTGACTTCACCAGGGTGAACTGGAAGATCTGTGCCCAGCACCTGCCCTTCTGAGAGCAGTAACCCTACTGCTTCACTTCTGCCTTCCAAAGCTCACCTAGATTTTCCTTGTAGCCAAGTGTGATGAAGAAACATTTAGAGAAGAGAATTCTGGAAATGGGTTTCCATCTAAGCTAAATTGGCAGCTGGTACAAAACCATCACGGAAACTAGTCAATAAATAGAAAGAGAAATGTCTAAGGTCAGAGGGCCCCTTGTTTTTGAGTTCTGTGAGAATCCTTTAAACTAAAAGACTCAGGTTCCAGTCTGCTCATGGATTATGTTTAAGACGTTTTCTTCTATTTATACAAATTTTCTTCCACATGCAACTATGAGTTGTTGGTTTACTTACACTCAAAGACTAAAGCTTCAAAAGTAGTATCTATAAAAAAAAAAGTTCCTGGATTCATGTCATTTAAGCCACTGAGCTCATCACTTCAAAATATATATCATCTTGCAATGCAGAAGTTAATGAGATTAACTCAGCACATGGCTGAATGATGTAATGATGAACATATTTTCTGCCACAATAGATTCCAAACTCCATTTTTAGATTTCCGTAGGTGCTATAGAAGGTTCATATAATATAATGTTACAGAAAAGAAAAGGCTCATTTAGAGATAAGCTGCCTTCTCCACCTCTTTGCAACCCCATGGACTGTAGCCCACCTGGCTCTTCTGTCCGTGGAATTTTCCAGGCCAGAATAATGGAGTGGATAGCCATTCCCTTCTCCAGGGGATCTTCCCAACCCAGGGATCAAACCTGGGTCTCCTGATTGCAAGCAGATTACCATCTGAACCACCAGGGAAGCCCAATGTAGCATGTGTTGTTTGCCTATTGTTGCAGATCTCTGCACTTGGGTTAGGGTGCCAGTGTACTGTATATACAGAGGTAGCTAAGATTTACTCCTTGTGCATGCTCAGTCGCTTCAGTCATGTCTGACTCTTTGAGACCCTGTGGACTGTAGCATGCCAGGTTCCTCTGTCCATGAGAGTCTCCAGGCAAGAATACTGGAGTGAGTTGCCATGCCCTCCTCCAGAGGATCTTCACAACCCAGGGGTCAGACCTACGTCTCCTGCATCTTCTGCACTGCAGGCAGATTCTTTACTGCTGAGCCACTGGGGAAGCCCAAGATTTACTTCTTACCAAGAATAAATCTGTAATCTAGTGAGAGAGATAATACAGAGATTCAAGTGAGGGAGAGGAGCAAGTGTTTAATGTGGGCTTAATATGGAAGTGGAAATATTCTGGTTCTAAAAAGATGAAGTTGTAAAATCCTGTCCCACACTATGCATCTAGAATGACGAGGACAAAACAAAGACTTGACAATACCAAGTGCTGGCAAAGATGTGGTATAACTGGAACTCTCACATGTCACCAGTGGGAATATACAACGGTACAGTGACTATGGAACATATTTTGGCAGTTGCTTATAGAGTTAAACATTCAGTTACCCCATGATCTGGCACCTCCACTCCGATTAACTGAAGTGAAAGTAAAACCTACAGTAACCCAAAGATCTATTTCTAGTGGCTTTATTCATAATTGCCAAAACAAGACATACTGAAAACATAGCTCAATTAGAGAATGTCTAACCAAACACTGGCACACTTGTGCAGTGGAATACTATCCAGCAGTGGAAAGGAAGAAATTACCGATACAACCAACAGCACAGATGAATTTCAAATATATTATGCCAGATAAAGAAGCCAGTCTGAAATAGCTCTGTACTTTTACTGTTATGTGACAATCTGGAAAAAGCAAAGTCAGAAGTGGAAAACAAATGAGTGGTTAAGAGTGGGGGAGAATTTGACTACAAATGAATGGTCAGTAGTCAAGGACTTTCTTTGGGGAATGATAGGATAGTTTTGTATCTTGACTGTGGTGGTGGTTATACAGCATTTATCAAAACTCATAGAATTGTACCCCCAAAAAGTAAATATTACTGTACATATATTTTTTTTAATTCTTAAAAAGTAAATTCAGCTTTGAATCATGGTCTAGAGTTTAGCATCCTCTTTGTTCTGAGATTAGAAAATCAGGCCATATGGAGAAGATGCTAATCCTATTCTCTGTTTATTGACATAGAAAAATGTGCAGACTGAATAGATTTGTGCTCTGATGTCCAGAAATCTTGGGTTAGTTTAGATCTCAAAACTCTCTTTAAATGGATGAAGAGAGGGATCATGGGGCCTGAATATCAGCTAAGAATTCTGTTGCCAAAAATTCTGTTATGTTAACCATATGGTGGATGTAGGTGAGGGTATTGTGCGCTTGCTGTGTCTTCTACTGGCTGTGTGTGAATGGGCTACGGCCCTTCTCTCACCAGTCTCACATTCACAGACCCTGAAGGTGATTGTTCACCCTAATCTTATTTATTAAGGTCTTATAATATGGGAAGTGCTATACTACATGCTGTGAGCACTAATACCAAGCTACTTAGAGCCTGTATCAAACATGGAGCTTACAACCTAGGGTGAGAGATAAGACATGATAAATCCTGTAATAAAGGTCTTCTCACTGGACTGTAGCTGTTGAGAAATGGAAGTCACCACTTCCTGCCAGGAGTATCAGAAAGGTTTACTTTGAGGAGAGGATGGTGTTTGTCCTGAACTTTGAGATTCTTAGTTCCTAAGGTCTTTGAGAAATGGGTCTTTTCTATCTTATTTACTAGTTTCTTCCATATTTCATCCAGTCCCTGATACATTTTGTTTTATTGATACATCAATGTTTTATAATTAATAAATGAAATAAAAGACAGAGGTGGAGAACACACACTAAGGGGACATGGGGTGAGCACAGAAATTCAGGCAAATGCTTGAGAAATGCATGTTTGAGAAACTGAGAGTTGGTCCGTCTGGCTGGAGTATAGGGGGCTTGTGGAAACCGATGTGGTGAAATCAAAATGGTGTTAAAATCAAACTGGAGGTATTCTTCAGTGCATGTTAAATAATATGAACATGTTTCAGTATAGGAAGCCTCTGAAGGATTCTGAGCTGAAAGTGATCAGTCTTTTAAGATAATGTCATTAAACAGTGATTATAAGACAGTGACTATTACTGATTATATAAGATGTATTGAAGCAAAACAAAAAAACCATACCTGAGGCACCTATACCAGCTCAAGCATGACTTGGAGAGCTCAAGGATTGGAAGATCGAAACTGGAAAACAAGAGTCAGAAGCCCTGGGATCAAGTCCTAACTCTGCTTCTAAGCTATGGTATAAATCACAGAAGTTCCTGAAGCCTCAGTCTTTTTAATCTGTAAGGTTAATGTGGAAATTATAAGAAAGAATATCTATGGGAGCTTTGTATATCCGAAAGAGCTATATAAATGTGAGAAGTATTGTTATTTGAGTCTTGGTTATAGGAAGGAAAGTTGCATATATTTCTGGCAGAGCTGTGACAGGAGTTGGGGACTGCGTAATTATAGGGGATGAGGGATCTGAAGCTGTCAAAACCATTCCAGGATTTTAAGCCAGACCTGACTGGGTGACCACTGGTGCTGTTAATAGGAAGAGAGATGTCAAGAGGGAAAGTTCATTTTGGCAGAATGATGTCGAATATGGGATAGCCAAATTCACCATCCAGTCGCTGCACCATGTTGAGTCTGGGATACTGGCATGACATGCAGGTCCACAGTTATAAAATGTAGGAGGATGGGAACGTGGGGGAAAGTGGTGCCTGTTACAGCTATTAGATCAGCACCATTAGATACCCTGTGTGTGAAAGAGACTTCCAAGGACAGGGAAGAAGAGGACTAAAGAGGAAAATTCCTGATAAAATCCATGTTTAAGGGTCAGAAAAGGAAACAGTTTGATCTACGGCTACAAAGGGGCTGTCCAAAAGTGGAAAGGAAAGTCAGCTAGAAAGAGTGTCAGAGAGAAGGGCTCAGTGGTGAACACCATGCCCGAGTTCTCGGCAGATAAGGAATAAAATTCAGCTTCCTTATTTTAAAATTGATAAAATAATACTTTCCTTGCTGGCTTGTTGTGGAAAATAAATAAGACTTAGAACAATATCTTATATACAATAGTCTTAAAATAGGAGCTATTATTACAGCATTTCTATTGCTGTTAGAAATGAAGTCTCATTTTCAATATCTTTTAGGAATTAAAAAATATTAATTATACAGGCCTTGTGAGTTTTGTGTGTGTCATGTTCCTTTCTAAAACATAAATCTTAGGCTAAATTTGCAGCATAATTAACATCGACCAACCTTTAAAGCATAAAACCTAGCTCCACAATCATTTAAGAAGAGCTCCATACTGTCCTGACAAAAGCATACTATTTTTCAGTGACTCATGAAGGTGTCCTGCTTGAAAAAAATTTCTCCCATCCCTGCCAAACTTAAAGCAAAGCAAAGATACACAGGTTAAGAACTTGCCTGTCTGTTTCCTGCTGCTGCCCTAATGTGAAATGTATCATTTATATGGAATTAATGCTACATTTCAATCCTGAAGGTGGAAATATAAACTTAGTTAACTCAGAAAATCACTAATGAAGGGGAGAAAAATTAAAAGAATATCAGTTTGATATATACACTTTTACACTGTCTTATGTATGAGTGACCAGACAGCATAGAACAATCATAAAATCTTTTTGTACCACGCTGATTATTTTTTAGATTTTTATCTAAGGGACTGAGCATCTCTGCTTTGATCCAGGTAAAAACGAGTTTACTTTTAAAACAGGGAAAAAAATCTTTCAGGATCACATCTTGTGTCTCATCTCAAAACAGCCACCTTGAAAATGTACGCTATTAAAGAAACAGTGAGAAAGCACAAAAGGCTTGGGGACATCAGCAGTTACTCTAGGGAACACCATCCAAGGCAAGGCGCAGGATACTGTATCTTTTAAGATCCTCAGGGCTCTGAAATTCACTGGCACATGGAACATAAGTCCCTTGGTTTTCAAAGCCAGATGTTCTGGGGCTTGTTTTCCTGGTGTAGGACCACAAGCTCAGCCCTTTGTAGGCTTGGACCCTTTGCTCCTTGGGGAGGACCTCTGTGATTGTGACATTCCTTCCATTCATGGCTCACCAGTCCAGGGAGATGAGTCCTGAGTACACTGTGTGTCTGCTCCTCCTACTCATATTGCTGTGATTTCTCCTTTGTGTCTTTAGTTGTGGAAAGTCTTTTCTGCACGTCTTCAGGTTGTTCTCATGGATAGTTGCTCTGTGAGTAGCTGTAAGTTTGGTGTGTCTGTGTGAGGAGGTGAGCTCAGAGTCTTCCTACTCTGCCATCTTAGCCACTTTCCCTCTACAATTTTTGATTAATCATTTAAACACATGGAGTAATGTGCCATTGAATTTCAGAGCCATGAGGATCTTGAAAGATCACAGCATAATAGCCCCTTATCAGCTTCTCTCTGAGTCCTGGCACAGGCAGCAGTTTGAAAGAAGCCAGGGTCAAACCTACTTGATGATCTTGGAGAGCCTCCTGGAAAAACAGGAGGCAACTGGGACTCCCCCTGGGAGCCTTCTTTGGGAACTTATTCTACCAAGATAACATCAGCATTGGCAATCACTATTTTGGAATTCTCTCGATAACCTATTAGTGTTGGGACACAGCCTTGCCCACCAGTAGGCCGTGCCAGCCCCCAAAAGACTGTGTAGCACTTTATTTATAACGAAAAGAATCTGTATATAAGTGGACCTGAGCAGCTCAAAACCACATTGTTCAAGAGTCAACTGAATACACGATGGAATATTAGTCAGCCATAAAAATGAAAGCTTATTATTTTTGACCATGTTGATGGATCTAGAGGTTATTGTGAAAAAAGTGAAAAAAGTTGATAAAAAAGCAAATACTGTATGATATCACTTATATGTGAGAATCTAAAAAATGAAACAAAATGAAATGAAACTAGACAAATAAACAGAAAAAAAATGGGTGATTGCTAGAGGGAAGGGATGCAGGGGGCAAAATAGGTTAAGGAGATTAAGAGGTTCAAATCTCCAGTTTTAAATAAGCCACTGGGATGTAATATACAGCATAACAAAGATGGTCAGTAACATTGTAATGACTTTGTATAGTGACAGATGTTTACTAACTTGTGATCATTGTATGGTATATGCAAATGTTGAATTACTATGTAGTATAATTCTGAAACTAACATAATATTGTAGGTCAACTATATGTCAATTAAAAAAACTATGGGACCTCCCAAAGAAATTGATAACACCTTTTTGTCATCATTTGATATAAGTTGCTGCCCCAACACTGAAACCAGGCACATTTTCTTCTATATAGCAATCAGTAAAAATCAATCTTACCATGGAACCAGCTCATCAATATTTCTCTTCTTTTCTCTTTTTTATTTTTTAAATTATGAAAGTATGATAACACATTTACAAGAGACTTGGAAAGTACAGAACGAAGTTACATATAGTCCCACTATATATTACAATTATTTTTAAGTAGATAAATGAAGATCATCAATCTTTCTTAACTTTAGGATTTATTATGATATGTTGAATTTTTAGAAACATCTTTAAATATACACATTTCTTTCTGTACTTTCATCTTTCATTCTACATTTTAGTTAGTGATTTATTTTTTACTTATTTCAAAGTATAGGGCTTTGAAATAATTTCTAGAATAAAATTCAATTTCTTAACTTGGCACTTAAGTCTATTCATAATAGACTTGGGCCGAGAGCCATATTTCCCAATGAATATCCCAACCCATACCCCATTTTCACACAACTCCCAGCTTTCCTCCATTATATACTCTTGAGTTCCAGGCATAATGGACCACAGTAAGTCTATAATTTCCCATCATTGAATCCTTCCTTAGGCTGTTTCCTCACTCCCAAAGCTCAACTTTAAAACCTCAAGTAACATCTTTACCATGTGCTATGAAATAGCACACCATCCAGTTTAGTCGGTTCAAATGTGTAAGCCACAGTAGACTAATTTCTAATAACATATAACCCCAAAATGTCAAGGCTTAAGGAAATAACATTATATGTATTTAAGATCTTTACCAGCACTTGCAAAAAGCCTTTGAATTTGACTCTAGTGTCAACTGAACATTTGCCCTCTGTACTCTCCTAGCACTTTCTTTTACAAGCCTAGTACGATAGTTGTTCTCAGAGGTATATCCTCCTTAAAATGTTCGGTTCTGGAGCCTACCAGCCAGCTTTTCTGGCATAGCCCACCCCCCAAACTTAACATAATGCCTTAAACATAGGACTCCTCAATAAATGTTTACTTAGTTCAGTTTTCCATTGAGTTCAGTGTTGAAATTCTCCGGGAATTTGAGACTAGCATAGTAGGGTAAAAAATAATAATAATTTGCTTTATAAGTATTTTTGTGGTACTTCTAAATCCTTATAAAATTGTTTTTTAAGTGGCTTTATTGTATCTAAGACATCATATTTAAAGTATCTTTAATGTAGTGAAATAAAGCATATATTTCCCAGTCAATACTTGGTGACTTTTCTTCCTTGAGGTTTTTGTTTTCTACTCATTCTGAAAGTCAAAAAACTCCTGGAACCAATGATAAGAGATAAAATAAAAATAGGAATGTATTCATAATGTATAAGAGGAGATGTACATAGAAAATGCAAATACATTGAAGCTGGAGTCACATTTTTAAAATGAAAAAAGGACAAAGGATCTATAGTATTTTTTTAAAGTAAGCTTTCCAATTATGCGGTAGATTCTTAGATGAAAAGAACCTTTATCTGATGTGATAAAGACAGAATACAGGAAAGCACCAATGAAAGGTGAGTTTGGCTGGAAGAGAAATATCAAAGCTGGTCTGAAGTCAGTCCCAGCCAGAGTATGAGGAATCAAAAAGCTGAGGACAAGATTTCTGGGTCATCATGATAGAATGGTTATAATGAGCACCACCTACCGTGATACTGTTATCTATATAACTTTAACAAGATGATCAACAAAAACCACAATTTTGTTGAAGCAGTTCAGCTTTTGAAATGAACATTTTTGTGTTTTGCAAACCAGTATCCCTCACTTTTATTGATAATTCCTTTTACCATTTTTGTTAAAACATTTAGAGAACATGACAACTACTTAAATATTGTGTCCTCTTAATTTTTATGTGTAATTACCTGAGGAAAATATATTCCTTCTATTAAAAAAAAAGGTGAGTGTGATTGAGCAACCTCTATGAAAAGGAAAATGTCTATAAGTTAAAGAAAAAGATATATCGATATTTTGCAAAAGAAAAAGGGAAAGAGCTGAAAAGATAAGCAACTGATGAAGTCAAGCTAGAAAATGATGTATCTAAGTAGAAAACTAGTGTATGACTTCCTTGTCCACTGAGGATAGATTAAGCAGCTGGAGTAGCAGAGTTAGAGATTTAGGCAGAGTGGATGTTCTAATGAGCTCCTTGCTCATAGTGATTCCCTCCCAAACACCCAGTTTCTCTACCAGTTCTTGGATGCTGAATTACTTTATGTGTCTTTTCCCCAATCCATGTCAATTCCATTTTGTATAAAAGGTGAATCTTGATGATTTCTTTTGGGAATAATTATGCAGAAAGGAGATAGTAAGATTTGAGAAAAGCAAAAAGAAGTGCATTGGAGGACAGAGTCAAGAATTGAGATCTTTTCAGTGCAGTCTAAGGTTCCAAAATATTTTCAGAATTAAAATGTCAAGTTATGGACCATGATCTTTGGTTGTTCTGTGATTATGGAGTGGATGGAGTAAGGGAAGGGAGGTGGGGAAGGGGCAGTGGACTTGGAAGGTTACCTGGCAGTGAGTTTACTAGTAAGAAACAAGTAGTTGTACTGTGACTAACACTACATACGTTGCTGCTGCTGCTAGCCAACCCTGTGTGCAAAGCCTTCTTCCAAGAGCTCACAACAACCCCATGAGGTAGATGCTACTTCCATCCCTGTGTTATAAGCTCTAGGCACCAAAGAGTTAAATCATTTACTCAGGGCCACACAGTTCATAAGTGGCAAGCTAGGTGTGAATCCAAATCATCAGATTCTAGAAAATTCTTAACAATCTTGCTAATGGAGCCTCTCCCACAGAGAAATGTGTCTCAAAGATAAGGGCCACAGTAACTCTAAACTGCTAGTCGTTCTCTAACGCATTGTGTTCATTCTCCTGACCCTGCTCACGCTGTTTTCTTTGCCTTGAGTGACCTCCTTCCTTCCACCCTTTCCTTCACGTGGCTAACCCTTCTCCCTTCAGGTCTCAGTTCAGGGGTCATCCTGCTCAGCAAAGCTTTCCAGAACCCTCCTGAAGGCGGTGGGGTCCCTTCCCTCACAGACTTATATGGCGTCTTACAAGCACCTTCATCACAGCACTTACCTGTTATTGTACTGCCTCATCTTGACCTCCTGGATAGCCCAGCTAACTCATCCTTCACATCCAGTCAGTCATGGTGCAGATTTCATGGCTTCAGTATTTCTAGACCCCTCCCTTCCTCTCTGTTCCTGTGACCATACCCTGGTTCTCTCAGTACCTCCTGCAGTCACCGTCTGAGAGGTCCTTTTACCTCCAGTCTCCACACACCTGCCCCCGGAAGCCCTCAGTGACCGCCTGTTAGCAAGGGGGAAAGCCCAGCGCAGTCTCACTTTGTTGCTCCCTTTAGTCTCATCTCTTGACAGATGGATGCTTTGCACTATCAGCCCTGATCTGGAGCTCCAGCAATGCTCAAATATACACTGTTCCAACGCCACCCCACCCTCGACCACTCCTGCCAACAAGCTGTCTCTCTCTTCTAACATCTGTCCATGAGTTGTTCTCAATGTGCACATGAAATGCCCTCTCCCCTTCGCTGACAACTCCTGCTCAACTTTCTTTTTTTAAAATTGAGATATAGTTGATTTACAGTATTATGTTAGTCTCAGATATACAGCATAGTGATTCAGTATTTTTACAGATTATCTCCATTAGACTTATTATAAGTTATTATAAGACAGTGGCTATAATTCCCTAAAATATAATCTGTTTTATACTTAGTTTGTATCTGTTAATCTCATGCCCATAATTTGTACTCCCTCCCCTCTCCCCATTGGTAACCACTAGTTTGCTTTCTGAATCTATGAGTCTTTTCTGTTTTGCTACTTACATTTATTTTATTTTTTAGATTCTACATCTAAGTAATATCATATAGTATTTGTATATTTCTCTAACTTATTTCACTAATCATAATATTCTCTAGGTCCATTATATTGCTCCAAATGACATTATTTCATTCTTTTTTATGAATGAGTAATATTCCATTATCTATTTTTACCACATCTTCTTTATTCATCTGTTGATGGATGTTTGAGTTGCTTCCATATCTTACCTATTGTAAATAGTGTGCTCTGAACATTGAGGTGGATGTATCTTTTCTAATTAGTGTTTTTTTTTCTTTTTCTGGATATACCCAAAGTGAAACTGCAGGATCATATGGTAGTTCTATTTTTAGTTTTTTGAGGAAACTGCATACCAGTTTCCATAGTGGCTGCACCAATTTATATTCCCACCCACAGTGTACACAAGTTCCCTTTTCTCTACACCCTCACCAGTATTTATTATTTGTAGTCTTTTTAATACTAGCCAGTCTGACTGGTGTGGTCATGTTGACATATGTTCCCTCTATATTCACTTTGATGAGAGTCTTTATCGTGAATTTTGTCAGATGCCTTTTCTGCGTCTATCAAGATGCTTGTGTGATTTTTATCCTTCCCTTTATTAATATGGTGTGTCACATTGATTTGCACATACTGAACCATCCTTGTGTCTCTGGCACAAGTCCACCTTAATCACGATGTATGATCTCTTTTGTATATTGTTGGATTCGGTTTGTTAATATGCTGTTGAGGATTCCTGCTTGACTTTCAAGGCAGCTTTGCTGTCACTTACACTCAGATTCCCTAGGTGGGCCCTCACTCAGTTTCACCAACAGTGTGATCTCCTACTGCCCTGTATTTCATTCTTTCATGAAGCTCATTATATTATATTCCAATCATCCATTTTTGTTTCTTCCTTCCCCCCTAGGGAGGAACATCCTGAAGGTGAGAACTGGTATATTTATCATGATACTGTCAGTGCCTGGGATGTAGCAAAAGCCAGATAATGTTTGATGAATGAATTAATGAGTTAATGTACATGTTTAAATGTCACATATATAAATACATATAAATAACATTATTTCCACCTTCCGTGCCTGATGCCTTACCATTTCTCCTTCCCCCTTACTCCTAATTAAACTTGGAGCTGTTCTCGAAGTCCACTTTGTGTGTACCATGATCTGTGTGGCTATTTCCACTGATTGCACAGATTGGAATGAGTCCTTTTCCTCTTGTGTCCCTGCTGAAATCTCTGGCACTTAAATTGCCTCTGTCCCCAGCAGATGTGAACCCCTATAGGCCGGAATGAAGTTTTGCTCATTTCTGTGTCTCTCTAGTACCTACCACAGGCCCAGCACTAGTGTATGTTAAAAAATTTTGAAATAGCTAAAAAAAGTAATATGTCTCATGTTTGGTACTTCAGGCCCTTTACTTAACTGTATAAGAGTTGAGTGGATACAAAAATAATTACTCCAAAGGCCCTGCTTTCATCTCATCTTATAGCCTTCAGTTAAGCAAGAGATTTTACAAAGCTACATGCTAAGGCTCTTGGCAAGCTTTGTTAATCTTAATAACATGTGGTCTTCTTAGGCTTAAGCAGATGTAGGTGATGTTCTTATCACTTTTAGAAAAAAATGGCCTCCATTACCATCTGATAGTAATATAATTGCATGTATGACAAATTGTCATATTAATGAATTCTTAAAAGCAAACAAATCCAGCTCGTTATAACTTTATTAGGTGAATTTCCACAGATTTGTGAGATTTCTGACATAAATTCATAATCCCCATGATAATCAAGTGGAAATAGCCCACTAAGCCACTTCAGGCCACAAAGAGGTCATTTTTAATGAAAAGCACCAACACATCTGCAAAGTAAGTTCTCAGGCTAGCGCTTTCTCGGGCTAGCGCCTACACATTTTGGATTGATCCTTTCTTAATGAATTCTTCTAAACCGTGGGTTTATCCCAATAAAGGATGTGCATTGCTGAAGCAAGAGAGAGAACACAACTGCTCGTGGTCAGGCTGACAGGGCATGATGAAACTTTCCTGGATTCCATTTATTTTATTGTTTAAAAAGGATACAGAATATTTATTTTTGTTAAAAACTGCTAGTCAAAGCAGTGAATAAAAATGCAAACAATTACAAAAAAAATGCAAACAGTTCATGAGTTGAGATGGCATGGACATGATTCTTGTCATAACTAGTGAATAAAACTAACGTCAATAATAGAAACAGCTCTTGCTTTATATTAAAGTGATTTTGTTGGCAATACATTGCACATTATTGGTCTAATGTGAGATCTTATTTTCCCATTAACTTACGTCCACTCTACTTGATGATTTATAACTTTCTATTTGAAGGAAATAAAAGCACACTCCTTTTGAGGCATGTTAAACTTTTACCAGTGTTAACTGCACGCTTTTTTTTTTTCCTTGCCAGTGCCAGGGAGGATAGCAGGGCTGCCAGGTAGTCACTCTCTTTACCCTCTTAGACCTAACTGCTTAACAAATAAAAACAAAGGAACAAAAAGCAATGTTTGACAGCAAAGCAATACCTTATAAAGGGGCTATGCACCTGCACCAGTGCAATGAGAACAGAGGGGAGGTATCTAAATCAGGGGTTGGGAAAGGCTTAGAGTGGGAGAGGCCTAAAAAGGTTCCCAGAGGAGGAGATGCTGACCTGAACTGAGGTTCACAAGGGAATAAAGAGTTAGGAAGAGTGTATTAGTTTCCTAGATCTGTCATAGCAAAATGCCACAAACTGGGTGGCTTGAAACAACAGGGATTTGTTCTGTCACTGTTCTGCAGGCTAGAATCTGAGACCAAGGTGTCAGCGGAGTTGGTTCCTTCTGGTGGCTCTAGGAATCTGTTCCATATCCCTCTCCTAGCTTCTGGTGGTTGCCCACAGTGCTCAGATTGTAAACATCACTCCAGGCTCTGCTCCTATCTCTTCACAGGAGCGTCTCCCCAGTATTTGTGTCTATGTCCATTTTCCCCTCTTCTTAATGAACTAGTCATACTGGATTTAGGACTTAACCTAACCCCATATGACCTCGTCCTAACTTGATTATATCTACAAAGACGCTAGTTGTGGGTTAAGCTCACATTCACAGGTTGTGGGTGGACCTGAATTTTAGCGACCGTATTGACAGTACAGAGGGCATTCAAGAAACAGGAAGCAGCATGGATGCTTGTCTACGGTTGGATTAAAAGGTTCTGGAGATCCTAGCAAGTTATGAGGCTTAGAGGCCACAGGAGCTTCATCACAAAGAGTTTTGTGTGCCAAGCTTAGGAATTTGAATTTCCTCATGGAATGTGTGGGTGTCACAGAAGGATTTTAATTCTGGAAGTTACATGATTATATTTGCATTTTAGAAAAATCTTTCTGGCAGCAGTGCAGAGAATAGAAGAAGGTACAGACTGGAGATAGAGAGATTATATAGGAAGTCCTTGAAATAATTCTGGCAAGAAGTGATAAGTGCCTACATCACATCAGTAAATAGGGAGACTAGAGACAAAGTGGTTGATAGAGGAGATATTTAAAAAGAAAGAGCTCTAAGACATGGTGGCTAGTTGGGTGTGAGGGAGAACAGAGAGACAAGAGTGGCTTTGAAGTTTCTGGCTGTATGTGAGGAAACGGAGGTGACATTCGCTCAGCTAGTTGAGAAGAAGGAACATGATTAGAGATCAAGGCGTGTTAGCATTTGGACCTACTAGAGGTACCAATAATACTTCTAAGTGGAGCTGCTGTTTTGGAGATTGACTGACAATTCTGGCTTGAGATTTGAGATTCATGAACATATAAGTAATAGTGCCCCTCAAGTTGAAAGTAAAAAGTGAGACGAGCAGAAGTTCTGGGAAATGCCAACATTTAGGAAATTAACTGAGGGAAAAAAAAAGCCAAAGAATGCATTGTGAAGGAGACTTCTATAGAAAAGAGAGGAAAACCCAAGGAGAACATATCGCAGATAAGAGAGCTTCCAGAAGGACACCGTGTTCAGACTGTCAATGCTGCTGAGAAGTCTACAGAGATAAGGAGAGAAAAGTGTTTGTTTTGGCAAAATACAATCATTGTTGGTTTTAGCAAGAGCAGTGTCAGTGGAATGACAGAGGAAGAAAAAAGTCCATGGTGATCTGGAAGTGACTGTACAGGAAAGGAGGTATGTAGGGATCATGGACTGTCATTTCAAGATGGTGGATTGTGAGGAATCAGAGCTCTAGAGGAATCAGTAGCTCCATGGGGTTAGGGAAGAGTTTTCCCCTGATGGAGATTTAAACATGCTGTGATTCAATTCAAGTGGGAGAATTTGAGGTCTACAGAGTGGCCTTGGGGTAGAGGTGGAAGGTGGGAAACGAGTAGGGACATCTCTCCCAAATAAAGAAGTTTATGAGGACGTGTTCTTAAGGCAGTTGTGGATCTCTCACAGAGCTGCTATGTGGTCATCGTGTTATATGAATAAAAAGTTTTCATTCTCCATGAAATGGGCATGTTTTGCTGGCTACCTTTCCAAAACCTTAGAACAATCACGTGAGGGGACCTATTCTCCCCCAGGCAAGGTCAATTATGCCTCTCTCCTTGGACTTTGCATCTGGAGCATTTAATTGATGCAGACAGGGGTTTGGGGGATGGCAGTGGGGGTGATTAGAAATAACTTATCCCAGTGACAGTTCTTTAGCATACCCTGGTTTCTTCCCTCTTCTGCCCTGCTTCTGTAGCCTTCTCTTCCATTCTACGACTGTGTCCTTTGGTAGGCTATAGTGCCAAACTCTGGGAACCCATGGCTTGGGTTCAAATCCAGACGCCACACTCTAACTGTGTGATTTGGAGCAAGTTACCATTTAACTTCTCTGTGCCTTGGTTTCCACATCTGTGAGACCAGTGATGATGCCTATATACAGGGTTCTCTAGGAATTTATGATTTTAATGCTTAGAATGGTATCTACTCAAAGGAGGTGCTCTAGTTGTTTGTTATTACTTCTCTGATAAATTCCCCTTCTCTGTAAGCTAGTCAGGATCATCTGTTTCTATGTGCCACCAAGGAATCTTTATGGATACCCCCTTCATTCCAAATGAGTAACATTATACTGATATACTAAACTTGAATGTCTCATGTAATTAATACTTTCATAGGGATTGACCACTACAATGGTTTAGAGAGAGATGAACGTTCTCATTTAAGTATCAGATAAAGAAGGTTAGCAAGAGACATTAATGGTATATTTGTACAGAATTTTACAGAACAAATATGGGTGAATTTTTAAAAATTATTTTGAAATGTGACAACTCCACATTGTCTATTGATAGAAATGAGATGGATATGATAGTTCCTTTCTAAGTTCATAATACAGTAGAAAATGCAGTGACCAGAGCATCAGATTTGGAGGCTTATGTCACTTACGTTCCCTATAAGAAGGTAGTATTTCTCCCTGAATCTCAATTTCCTCAGGCAGAAAATGCTTACGGCTATCTGACATTGAATTCTAGGGTAGTTTGTTAAACAGCAATATTGCAGCAAAGATAAGGAGGCTGAAAAGCGATGGGATTAAGATCTCCTTTAAAGGAAAATAGGGGATAGTGAAAAAAGCCAAGGAGTAAATCTAACAAACTCTGGCAGTTAGAACTAAGGAGAAAAAGCTACCCAAGGCGGTCTGGACCAAAATATAGAAGAAAACCAAATAAACTATGAGTCATAGAGGCTAAAAGAGACACACATTTCAAAGAAGAAACATTCATGTGTTGAACCTGGCTAAGAGGTCAACTAAGATGAAGCCAGAAAGTGTTTTGGATTCACATATATCAGGGTCACCAGTGATGACAGTATGAGGCTGGGTAGAATGCAGGGATGAAGGCTGGACTTATGAGTCAAATCATGAGCAACTAGTGACAAGAAAATATTGTATATCCAGGAATCTCAGAACCCAAGGACAGAGGATGGAAAAAAGGAGTTTGGAATGACTAAGGCCCAGCAGATGGCCCGGCAGACAAACATGACAATTTTTCCTTGTCTGATTACTGCAGACAAGTTATCGGAAGGTCACCATTGTGGACTGACTCTCCAAGGTCCCATGATAAAAAGGGAAAAGCCAAGTTGAAGATCTGACAGGTAGAGCAGTGATGGGCAGGCAGCCACATAGAAAAATATCTGCACAAGAAAGCACAGTGGTTCAGAAGCAGAAAGAGTTCAGCCTGTGTTCCCTGGGGTTCCTCGCCTCTCTCCTGGAATGCACAGTGTGTAGACTGCAGACTGTCCCTTAGGGACAGATGTTCTGCTTTTGCAGGTCTCTCCTGCCTTTCCCTGGGATCATCTTGCCTCCCACCTAGACACAGACCTCACAAGGGCAGAATCTGCCACTTCTGAGAGGTTAGCCCACAAAAAGAGGAAACAGTGGCCACTTTCTTCACCATTTGGGCTGGAATCTAAAATTCCTAAAACATTTTGAGAATTCAGCTGTGATCTCAAAAGCCACTGTGATGAAGAATGGACACTTCTGAGGTCAAAACACTCCCCAACTTTAAAGGTTCTGGGAGAAAAATTCTTTGTTTGGGCTGAAGGCCCTTCCCAAAATGTGAGAGCAGCTTATGAATCAGAATGAACTGTTGGAAAGAAAAAAAGATATTAAAAAAGTGTTATGTTTCCCAGTTCCCAGTGTTATGTTCAGGTCTGCCCAAACAAGCATGTGTGTGTGTGTGCACTTAGTCACTCAATCATGTCCGACTCTCTGCGACCCCGTGGACAAGAGCCTGCCAGGCTCCTCAGTCCATGGAGGGGGATGTCATGTCCTTCTCCAGGGGATCTTCCCAACCCAGGGATCCAACTCAGGTCTCCAGCATTGCAGGTGGATTCTTTACCATCTGAGCCACCAGGGAAGCACTAGAATACTGGAGTGAGTAGCCTATCCCTTCCCCAGGGGATCTTCCCGACCCAGGAATTGAACCAGGGCCTCCTGCATTGCTGGGGAAGGAAATGGCAACCCACTCCAGTACGCCTGCCTGGAAAATCCCATGGACAGAGGAGCCTGGTAGGCTACAATCCATGGGGTCTCGAAGAGTCAGACACCACTGAGCGACTTCACTTTCACTTTCATGTATTGGAGAAGGAAATGGCAGCCCACTCCAGTATTCTTGCCTGGAGAATCCCAGGGACAGAGGAGCCTGGTGGGCTGCCGTCTATGTGATCGCACAGAGTCGGACGCGACTGAAGTGACTTAGCAGCAGCAGCAGCTCCTGCATTACAGGTGGATTCTTTACCAGCTAAGCTACCAGGGAAGCCCCCAAATAAGCATATTTGACACATACATTTTTTTCTTTTTAAAAAAATGATTCAGTTATACATATATACATATATGTATTCTTTTTTAGATTTCTTTCCATTATAGATTATTACATGATATGGAATATATTTCCCTGTGCGATACAGTATCCTTCTTCTTCATCTACTTTACATATAACAGTGTGTATCTGTCAATCCCAAACTCCTAATTTATCCCTCCCTGCCCCCCTTTTCTCTTTGATTACTGTAAGTTTGTTTTCTTTGTCTGTGAATCTATTTCTATTCTGTAAATAAGTTTATTTGTATCATCTTTTTAAATTTCACATATAAGTGATATCATATGATATTTGTCTTTCTCTGTCTGATTTATTGCACTTAGTATGATAACCTCTAGGTCCCTCCATATTGTTGCAAGTGGCATATATTGCCCTTTGGCACATATTGCAAATTAGCCAGAAGGTTTGTTTGGGTTTTTCTTGGGGCGGGGGGTGGGGGAACAACAGTGTGATACATATATATATATCACATCACTATATATGTATATACACCACATCTTTGTCCATTTATCTGTTGATAACACAGGCTGCTTCTATGTCTCGACTATTGTAAACAGTGCTGCTGTGAACACTTGAGTACATGTATCTTTTTGAATTAGTTTTTTTTTTTTTGGATACATGCCCAGGAGTGGGATTCCTGGATTATACGGCAACTCTATTTTTAGCTTCTTAAGGAAGCTCCAGACTGTCCTGCATAGTAGCAGCACCAATTTACATTCCCACCAACAGTGTAGGATGGTTCCCTTTTCTCCACACCCTCTCCAGCATTTATTATATGTAGATATTTTGATGATGGCCATTCTGAGTGGCGTGAAGTGATATCTCATGAAGTTTTGATTTGTGTTGCTCTAATAATCAGCAATGTTGAGAACCTTTTCATGTGACTGTTTGACATTGTGTGTCTTCTTTGGAGAAATGTCTGTTGAAATCTGTCCATTGTTTTATTGGGTTGTTTGTTTTTTTGATATGGAGCTATATGAGTTGCTTGTATGTTTTGGAAATGAATCCCTTGTCAATCACATCAATTGCAAATATTTTTTCCCATTCTGTAGGTTGTCCTGTTTTGTTTATGGTTTCCTTTGCCATGCAAAAGCTTTTATGTTTGATTAGGTCATATTTGTTTATTTTTGCTTTTATTTCTATTACTCTGACTTCAGTTCAGTTCAGTCGCTCAGTCATGTCCAACTCTTTGCGACTCCATGAACCATAGCACACCAGGCCTCCCTGTCCATCACCAACTCCCGGAGTTTACTTAAACCCATGTCCATCTAGTCGGTGATGCCATCCAACCATCTCATCCTCTGTCGTCCCCTTCTCCTCCAGCCCTCAATCTTTCCCAGCATCAGGGTCTTTTCAAACGAGTCAGCTCTTTGCATCAGGTAGCCAAAGTATTGGAGTTTCAGCTTCAACATCAGTCCTTCCAATGAACACCCAGGACCAATCTCCTTTAGGATGGACTGGTTGGATCTCCTTGTAGTCCAAGGGACTCTCAAGAGTCTTCTCCAACACCACAGTTCAAAGGCATCAATTCTTCGGCACTCAGCTTTCTTTATAGTCAACTCTCACATCCATACATGACTACTGGAAAAACCATAGCCTTGACTAGATGGACCTTTGTTGACAAAGTAATGTCTCTGCTTTTTAATATGCTGTCTAGGTTGGACATAACTTTCCTTCCAAGGAGTAAGCACCTTTTGATTTCATGGCTGCAGTCACCATCTGCAGTGATTTTGGAGCCCAAAAAAATAAAGTCTGACACTGTTTCCACTCTTTCCCCATCTATTTCCCATGAAGTGATGGGACCGGATGCCATGATCTTAGTTTTCTGAATGTTGAGCTTTAAGCCAACTTTTTCACTCTCCTCTTTCACTTTCATCAAGAGGCTCTTTAGTTCTTCTTCACTTTCTGCCATAAGTGTGGTGTCATCTGCATATCTGAGGTTATTGATATTTCTCCCAGCAATCTTGATTCCAGCTTGTGCTTCCTCCAGCCCAGCATTTCTCATGATGTACTCTGCATATAAGTTAAATAAGCAGGGTGACAATATACAGCCTTGACATACTTCTTTTCCTATTTGGAACCAGTCAGTCTGTTGTTTCATGTCCAGTTCTAACTGTTGCTTCCTGGCCTGCATATAGGTTTCTCAAGAGGCAGGTCAGGTGGTCTGGTATTCTCATGTCCTTCAGAATTTTCCACAGTTTATTGTGATCCAGACAGCCAAAGGCTTTGGCATAGTCAACAAAGCAGAAATAGATGTTTTTTCTGAAACTCTCTTGCTTTTTTGATGACCCAGCAGATGTTGGCAATTTGATCTCTGGTTCCTCTGCCTTTTCTAAAACCAGCTTGAACATCTGGAAGTTCATGTTTCACATATTGTTGAAGCCTGGCTTGGAGAATTTTGAGCATTACTTTACTAGTGTGTGAGCTGAGTGCAATTGTGCAGTAGTGTGAGCATTCTTTTCATTGCCTTTCTTGGGGATTGAAATGAAAACGGACCTTTTCCAGTCCTGTGGCCACTGCTGAGTTTTCCAGATTTGCTGACATATTGAGTGCAGCACTTTCACAGCATCATCTTTCAGGGTTTGAAATAGCTCAACTGGAATTCCATCACCTCCACTAGCTTTGTTTGTAGTGATAGATGAATCCAAAAACAATTATTGCTGCAGTTTATGTCAAAAAATGTTCTGCCTATGTTTTCTGTAGGAGTCTCATAGTATCTGGTCTTATATTATCATATCCAGCCTTACTTTTGGCATGTATTCTTATATGCTATCATTTTATGAGTATATCTTCCCTCTACCCAGTATGGGAATATTAAGTATATGTTCAAACCGAAGCTGCGGGAGCACAGCTCCTGCTGCTGGATTCTTGGCAGGCAGAGCATCGCCCAGCCAACATAAGCACCGTACAGTGAAGGTGGGAGAAATGACCCACCAGCTTTGACTTCCTATCGTAGGGGCAGCGGAGAAGAGGCTAGGAAGCAATGACAGTTCGCCTGACAACAACAACAATAATAATAATAATAACCGTGACTGGTCTTCCCCATTCTTTACAAATTACGAAGAATTCACCTTATTTTCTAGTACATGTATGTTTCTTCTCTTTCACTTTAAGAGGCTTTGGGGTGAGTGAGGGCAAGATATACTTCTCATGTATAGCAGATTACTTGTTATTTCTATAGAGAAACATAAGAGCGATGTCTAGTTTATCAAAAGAAACTAACTACCATTTATATTAGCCTCCCCCAAATGAAATACTTGAGTATCAATTTAACAACATATGTAGAAACTCTATGAGGAAAGCTATAAGACTCTGGTCAATGAAATCAAATGAAGAGATATTTCCATGTTCAAGGATAGGAAGATTCAAAACTGGCAAAATGCCAGTTCTTCCCAACTTGATTTATAAATTTAATGCAACACCAATTGAAATCTCAGCAAGTTATTTTGTGATTTTGACTAACTGATTCTAAAGTTTATGTGGAGAGGCAAAATACCTAGAATAGCCAACACAATATTAAAGAAGAACAAAATTGAAGGACTGATGCTACCAAACTTCATGGCTTACTATAAAGGTACAATAATCAAGGCAGTCTGATCTTGGTGAAAGAACAGACAAATCAATCAATGGAGTAATGAAATGTCATCAGTTCAGATTTTGGCCCATGTAAATATAGTCAACTGATCATCAATAAAAGAGCAAACGTAAGCAAAATTTAGCCCAGATACAGACTTTGCACCCTTCAAAAAAACTAATTAAAAATGGTGGATCATAGACCTAAATGCAAAATGTGAAACTATTAACCTCCTAGAAAATCACAGAGAAAACTCAGATGACCTTGGGTATGGTGATGACCTTTTAGATACGACACTAAAGGCACAATCCATGAAAGAAAGAATTGATAAACTGAACTTCATTTAAACTTATGCTCTAGGAAAGAAGATGCCAAGAGAATGAGAAGACCAACTATAGATTGGGAGGAAATATTTTAAAAAGACATATCTGAAAAATGACTGTTAACTCAAAATATACAAAGAACTCTTAACATTCAATGAGGAAACAAACAATCTGATTTTTAAATGGGCCAAAAATCTTTAACAGACACTTCACCAGAGAAAATGTACAGAGAGCAGATAAGTGTGTGAGAAGCTGCTGCACATCATACTTCATTAGAGAAATGCAAATTAAAACAATAACCAAATACCATTACACATCATTTAGAATGACTAAAATCCAAAAAAGCAAAATAACACCAAATGCTGGTGAGGATGTGGAATAAGAACTCTCATTCATTGCTGGGGGAATGCAAAAAGGTACAACCATTTTGGAAGATAGTTTGGCAATTTCTTACAAAATTAAACACACTCCTTACATACAATCCAGCAGTTGACTCTTTGGTATTTACTCAAATAAGCTGAAAACTCATAGCTACACAAAAACCTCTACATGGATGCTTATAGCAGCTTTGTTCATAATTACCCAAACTTGGAAGCAATCAACACATCTTTCAGTAGGTGAATGTAATGGTTTATCTGGACAATGGAATATTATTCAGTGCTAAGAAGAAATGAAAATACATGGAAGAACCTTAAAATACATATTGCTAAATGAAAGAAGCCAATCTGAAAAATCTACATACTATAAAATTCCAACTATTATATGACATTCTGGAAAAGGCAAAAACTATGGAGATACTAAAAAGATGAGTGTTTTCCAGGGGCTAGAAGGACAGGGAGGGTGCTTGCTTCTGCAGCACATATACTGAAAAAGAAGGGCAGGGAAGGGAAGAGTGAATAGATGGAACACAGAGTGAAACAGAACACTGAAACTACTCTGTGTGGTTCCCCTTATGAGAGAAACATGTCGATACACATTTGTACAAACCCACAGAATATACAACACCAAGAATGAGCCCTAATGTAAACTATAGACATTGGATGATGTGTCCATGTAGGTTCATTGATTATAACAAATATGCCACTCCACTCTGGTGGGGAATGTTGATGGTGGGGGACATTATGCATGCATGGGGACAGAGGTATATATAAAAAAAAATCTCTATATATTCTTATCAATTTGCTGTAAACCTTAAACTGCTCTTAAAAAAAATCTGAATTTTAAAAAATTTAATAGTATTTCTGAAGATTAAAAAATTTTCTTCTTTAAATATTATATATTCTAAAATTTAGTTACAGTTATTAGTGATGGTTGAATTAATCTTAGCTCTTAACTCAGTTTATGAGCATTGGTCTTTAAAGGACTCTGTATTGTTAGTTAATCAAGTAATTAATTTCTCTTTTTCCTTCTACCCCACTTCTGTCCTTTTCCTCATTGTTCACCATAGCCCATCATTCCATTTTTACATGTTTTTATAAAAAGGATATTATATCAATAGATCTATTTCTATTGCATAAAATTTTTTAAAAGAAACTACCTACTGAGGGTATCATTTTCAGCTAGTCTTTCTTCATGTATAAATAATAAGGAAAAGGAAAATCCAAATTCTAAGCAATAACAGAAGTGTAAGTGCAACAGTAATTAATGAAATGAATCTCTAATTAAGACAGGTTACATTAAAATGTGAATTAGAATATCATTAGCAAACCTATAATAATTTAATTAAAATAAATATTCTGAAAGGAACCTAAATATCAGTGTATATTTTAATTTATATGTGGAATCTAAAAGATTAAACAAATATAAGAAAACAGAAACAGATGAATAGAACAAACTGGTGGTTGCTCCCTGAGGCTAAAGGGGCCAGAGGATGGGCAAAATAGGTGAAGGGAATTAAGAGGTACAAACTACCAGTTCTAAAATAAAAAAAGTCATGGGGATTTAATGTGCAGCACAGGGGATATAGTCAGTAATATCACAGTAACTTTGTATGGTGTATAAGCTATAAAAATAATTGAATCACTATGTCATATACCTGAATCTAATAAAATGTTGTAAGTCAATTACACCTCAATAAAATGTTTTAAATCAATTTTTAAAAGATCAGTGCATAGATGATAGAATAAATATGAGTAAAAATTGTATAAAGTATAATTATACATGATTATACCTAGTATATAGTAGGTGATCAATAAATATGAGAGAATGGTTACTAAATTCATTGTTAATATCAAAAATATTCTGTATTATTTGCTATATGGTAGAGGGACAAAATAGCTCTGAGCTCTGAGACAGGTAATTCTGTTTTTAAGCAAGAATTTCCTGGAATTCAAGCCCCTTGAGACAGGTAAGTCTCAGAGAAACTTCCTTTAAAATTAAGTCTGCCTGGCCTAGGTTAATTGTAGACATTACGAAACTGAGAGCTCCACATGAAACTGACCCACTGTTAAGATCAGTTAAGTAGCTGGGGTTTTTATTTTCTCTTTTTTTTATGAAATGTGTTGGCAAATATTAACTACTCTGATTAGGACCCAGATTGCATTACGGTGACAGCATTACAGTTTGTTATTCCTGTTGACATGGACTAGGAGATAAACAAAGGTCTATTTCATTAAGGAAGAAATAAACAGTCAAGGAAGGGGTTGCACAATTACTTTTCCTAGAGCTCTTTGCAGGGCTGGCAGGAAATGAGTGAGGAGGGAAGGAGGGCTGCTTTCTGCTCCTCCTCCAAGGATGGACACAGTTATCATGTCAGCAGGGCACAGGACTGCCAGAGCAGATCTAGTCCAACTGTTGGGGAATCCAAATCTGCTCTCAAGAAGGAAGAAGAAAGCTATCCTATTGTCTTTTATCTTTGATTTGATTCCTTTTTTCCTACTGATACCAAAATTACTCAAATACAACCAGGATCAAAGAATGTGCTGACTCAGTCTGGCATTGAGTGGCTGCTGGCTCTAGGCAGGATGCTGCTATTTTATTATGATTAGACTGTCTTGAATAATAAAATGTAGACATCCTTGGTAAAGCTTTAAAATTAGAGATCCAGCATTTGTTCTGTTTTTCAGTCACAGGGCCAAACCTGTCTTCTATTTAAGTTCTCGTCTCAGACAAAGGCACTGCTTTACTCTAAAGTTGCTTTCATCCCCCCCACACCCATGTGTGATTGTACACACACACACACACACACACAATGAGTGTGTGCACACACATACACACACAGAGGTTGCCTGGCCCCATCCTGGAAGATGTAGAAGTCACCATGACACAGTGCTTGCCATAGCAACTGAAGCTCCTCTGGCTACATCTATCACTCCTATTGCCTGTCCATGAACTTCAGACAGTTTTAAACTCCCAATTTGTTGTGGTTGTTAGATTAATGCTACAGTTGGGATTGTCTGGAACTTGGGGACAAATTTACTAAGTTTGCAGATGGCATAAACTGAGATAGTCATGCAATGAATTTACCAAATCTTTTTTAAGAAAAATGGAAGATCTACCCAAATGATGTGATTCCTTCCCTCTTTCCTATTTGCAACATTTCTGAAGCTTTACATGTTAGATTCTGTGTGGGCACCAGAGGCCCAAGCTGACCACATGGTTACCTCTTATTTGAAGCTCTCAGTTAAGCTGTCTGTTTTTCAATCTTTGGGTCACTATAAATATAAATTTGATGGATTTTAGTCAACACTTTTTAAAATTTTATTTTATTGACACATAGTTGATTTATAAC
Source organism: Cervus elaphus (assembly GCF_910594005.1). Lineage (NCBI taxonomy): Eukaryota > Metazoa > Chordata > Mammalia > Artiodactyla > Cervidae > Cervus > Cervus elaphus. Next base: position 36,228,903 of record NC_057831.1, read on the forward strand.
ATTATGGTTTTGGTATATGATTTAGTTTTATATATATAATATAAAATATTATTTATATATAGGCTTAAAATTCAACATTCAAAAAACTAAGATCATGGCATCCAGTCCTATCACTTCATGGAAAATAGATAGGGAAAATGTGGAAACAGTATCAAATTTCATTTTCTTGAGCTCCAAAATCAATGCAGATGGTGACTACAGCCACAAAATTAAAAGATGCTTGCCCCTTGGAAGAATAGCTATGTCAAACCTAGACAGTGTTTTAAAAAGCAGAGACATCACTTTGCCAACAAAGGTCCATATAATAAAAGCTATGTTTTTTTCAGTAGTCATGTATGGATGTGAGAGTTGTACCATAAAGAAGGCTGAGCACCAAAGAATTGACACTTTCAAACTGTGGTGTTGGAGAAGACTCTTGAGAGTCCTTTGGACAGCAAGGAGATCAAACCAGTCAACTCTAAAGGAAATCAACCCTGAATACTCATTGGAAAGACTGATGTGAAGCTGAAGCGCCAATACTTTGGCCACCTGATGCAAAGAGTTGACTCACTGGAAAAGACCCTGATGCTGGAAAAAGTTGAGGGCAAGAGGAGAAGGGGGCAACAGAGGATAAGATGGTTGGATGGCATCACCGACTCAATGGACACAAGTTTGAGGAAACTCCGGGAGATAGTGATGGATAGAGAAGCCTCGTGTGCGGCAATTCATGGAGTCGCAGAGTTGGATAGGACTTAGTAACTGAACAACACGACAACAATATAAGAATATATATGTATATACATATGTGTATATATATGTGTGTATGTACATACATATACTTTTTCATATTCTTTTCCATTATGGTTTATTATAGGATATTGAATATAGTTCCTGTGCTATACAGTATGCTCTTCTTGTTTACACAATCTGTATATGAGTCTGCGTCTAGTCAGCATTTTTAAATGGGATGGAATATCATTTATCTGAAATATCAGAAGTATTGTTTTAATACTGTTTTATTTTAGTGGGCTAAACAATTGGATAAAAATGTGTGCACTTGATTGTGGGGTAATTTTTTAAAGAAATATTGTGTCAAAAAAAAGCTCGAAATCCACTAGTATAGCTAATATATTGACAGAAAAATTTGTGATATCCTAACTATTCCATTGAAGCAAAAATCCCATTAATGGCAGTTGTTTTCACACAATTAGAAACACGCCATCAGGAAATCAGTGGAAATGAAAGTTTGAATTGAATGGCCAAAGAGTGACTGAAAATATGAAAAGAAAATATTATTTTTATAAATCATAAAATAGTAAGTGCTAAGATAATTTTGACTGCCATAGTGATATGACCAACCGTAAAACTCTGAAAGGAAATTCCTTATGGGATTGGCAGAGCCCCGTTTGGTATGGTACAGCGTGACTTGTCTCGGTACTCAACATCAGCAGTTCCATTTTGTGACTCTATTGCCTCCCCCTCTCTACCCACTCCCTCTAGTCTTATATTAAAAACCTAATTTTTACAGCCTTCTCACCAACACGTAGGCCCAGTTTCCAGTTTTTGCCATTATTCTCTCTAACTAGTTAGAATTCAAGTCCTGGTAATTCTTCCTTGAAAAGATGTATCACATCCATGTCCTTCCTCTTTCCACTCCCCTTCTCACTGTTAGTCCAGACTATTGTTTTAACCACCTGTCCACTGCCTCACTTCCCAGGTGGCCCAGCGGTAAATAATCCATCTGCCAATGCAGGAGACTCAAGAGTCAGGGGTTTAATAATCTCTGGATAGGGAAGATCCCCTGGAGTAGGAAATGGCAAACCACTCCAGTATTCTTGCCTGGAGAATCCCATGGACAGAGGAGCCTGACGGGCTACAGTCCATGGGGTCACAAATAGTCAGACATAACTTAGCCACTAAATAACAACAAAAAGGGTTATTGTGGGTTTTAAATGAGATAAAGCTTATGAAATCTTTAGGACATGAGAACGCCTGGAACATAGCACATGCTCAATAAATACGTTTCCATATCATAATACATTGCTAACCTATATGATGGAGTGTACATGCTTCCAAACAATACTCATCTTTCCTTAGTGTGACATGCTAAATTTGTATTGTCAAATCCTCCTGATTCACAGACTTGCCACTGTAGCTGTCCTTAAGCATGGCAGCCTCTGAGATGTTTGCCTTCTCCCTCAATTGCCACTTTTCCCATGCACTCTAATCCTTCTCTGCTGAGCCACATTCCAACTTCTGCATCATTCTACACCTTGTTTTCTGCCATCATTTGGCCTTTAGCAATATGTGTGATGAGGTATTATTTCTTCTATGTGTATCTCTAAGCATAAGATTTATAGGAGAGGTGCCAAAGGTAAAAATGCCAAATATGATGCAATATACGTAAGAAAAAATATGTTTGAAAGAGTAACAAATAGATGAACCATTTGTATTTCCAAACACAGTGAGGTCTACATTTGTCTGGCAACTTTGATAAGCTAATTTGATTCTAGTTAACTGAACTTTGTTTTCTCAGCATCAGAGCAGATTGCAGGGAGAACAACTTAGTCACCGGATTTGATATAGGCCCCAGAGGTTATCAATATGAAGCCACCTTCTTCACCCCTGAGAAACTGTACTAAGACCAGCAGATAAAGTGAAGCCTTTTATCTCTCTTTTTTCCCCACTCCTTTTGTCCATCAATTTACCACATCCCTTTCCTCACTTCCTTTATACTTTTTCATGTCACTATGTATTCTGCTTTGATAATTTTAAAATAGTAATTAATCAATAGGTCTCGTAATGTTTTCCCCCCACAGAAGTAACAATACTCAAGCTAAGAATAAATACTCAAGCTTTACATGCTATTCAGTTCAGTTCAGTTCAGTTGCTCAGTCGTGTCCGACTCTTTGCAACCCCATGAATCGCGGCATGCCAGGCCCCCCTGTCCATCACCAACTCCCGGAGTTTACTCAAACTCATGTCCATCGAGTCGGTGATGCCATCTAGCCATCTCATCCTCTGTCGTCCCCTTCTCCTCCTGCCCCCAATCCCTCCCAGCATCAGGGTCTTTTCCAATGAGTCAACTCTTCACATGAGATGGCCAAAGTATTGGGAGTTTCAGCTTCAGCATCAGTCCTTCCAATGAACACCCAGGACTGATCTTTAGGAAGGACTGGTTGGATCTCCTTGCAGTCCAAGGGACTCTCAAGAGTCTTCTCTAACACTATAGTTCAAAAGCATCAGTTTTTCAGCACTCAGCTTTCTTCACAGTCCAGCTCTCATATCCATATATGACCACTGGAAAAACCATAGCCTTGACTAGACGAACCTTTGTTCACAAAGTAATGTCTCTGCTTTTTAATATGCTATCTAGGTTGGTCATAACTTTCCTTCCAAGGAGTAAACGTCTTTTAATTTCATGGCTGCAATCACCATCTACGGTGATTTTGGAGCCCAAAAAAATAAAGTCTGACATTGCTTCCACTGTTTCCCCATCTATTTCCCTTGAAGTGATGGGACCAGATGCCATGATCTTAGTTTTATGAATGTTGAGCTTTAAGCCAACTTTTTCACTCTCCTCTTTCACTTTCATCAAGAGGCTTTTTAGGTCTTCTTCACTTTCTGCCATAAGGGTGGTGTCATCTGCATGTTTGAGGTTATTGATATTTCTCTTAGTTAAATTAACCTGACAGTTATACAATAGAATTTTAAATGAAAGGGACATGTATTGCCTTAGTTCCTTAAATATTTGATTTAAAGCTTAGTGCAATGAGAACTCTACTGCTACAGAAAAATATGCTGTCACTCCACAAATATTTTTGAGCATCAATTATGTATTAAACCACAGAACAAGAGGTTGGATTCTCTGATAACGCCTAATCATTTTCTTGGGGCTCCCCAGGTAGCTCAGCTGGTAAAGAATCCACCTGCAATGCAGGAGACCCCAGTTCGATTCCTGGGTCGGGAAGATCCCCTGGAAATGGGACAGGCTACCCACTCCAGTATTCTTGGGCTTCCCTGGTGGCTCAGATGGTAAAGAATCCACCTGTAATGCAGGAGACCTGGGTTAGATTCCTGGGTTGGGAAGATCCCCTGGGGGAGGGCATGGCAACCTACTCTAGTATTCTTGCCTGGAGAATCCCATGGACAGAAGAGCCTGGTGGGCTACAGTCCATAGCGTCACAAAGAGTCGAACATGGCTGAGTGACTCAGCACAACACAGCCTAGCTATCGTTGTCTTGAAAATTACATGGGAATCTCTGTCACTCAATCTATAGTTTTTTCTAATACTTGAGGAGGCTTGCAGAACTGTATTTTTGTCCTGTATGGGAGAATATGGTTCTAAATAATGGGGATCTTAACCTTAATCCAACCAAAATGTCATTTAGGCATAATAATCTATTGTATCCTGCCTGCTCTGGTTAAGAATTTCTGTAATAAATTTCACAGTTGAGGGATTAAGCCTTAGAAATAATTCATTATGAAATGAGTGAATACAAACTACATTAGCTTTTCGTAGGAGGGAGGAGAAAAACCAGGCAGATGGGGTTGTAGAGGGATGGGGTAGATGTTTTAACACAGACCTAGTCCCAGAAAGGTGCCCTAAAAGAGAAGTTTAGTAATATACCTTTGAGATGAATTGCTATCTTTTAAAATAACTGTTTTACATATTGGGCTTCCCTGGTAGCTCAGACATTAAGAATCTGCCTGTAATGCAGGAGACTCAGGTTCGATCCCTGGGTCAGGAAGATCCCCTGGAGAAGGAAATGGCTACCCATTCTTGCTTGGAGAATTCTATGGACAGAGGAGCCCGGCAGGCTATAGTCCATGGGGTCACAAAGAATCAGACACGACTGAGTGACTAACACTCACATACTAAGCATGCTAGCCTATTGAAGAAAAGTCATTATTGCACAGTTGAATAATTCACCAGACTTTTAGAGGAAATTTAGCAGGATCACTGCTACAGGAAGGATAAGAAGCAGGAATTGCCTACAGTGGTCATCTTTGAAAAATATATTTATGCCAGAGTATTAAATATTGTCTTAAAAACCAAAAGAAGTTTTTCCTTCAAGGAAACAATAGCTAACTTAGAAATATTTAAAAATTCCTTCTAAGTGGGAATAAATTCTGCCATCCCACCTTGCCTGAACCTTGATAGCAGGTATATCAAGCATAGCTCAAAACTATATGCTTCCCCCTTTTCTCCTTCCAACTGATATTCTTAAATGTTGCCTGACAGTCATTCAAGAGCATGTATAAAATTTTACTCTTTTTCTTGCTTTCATAGCCAATTTCTCAAGAGAGGTATAAATATTTAATAACTGGCTCTCTAGGAGAAAAACAGCCCTCTGTTTATAGTTTGGCAGTTTCTGTGTTGCCAGTTTTACAGTATTCTGTAAATACTCCCACCATGGGTTGCATATTAAGTGCACTGTTTTTATTGGGTTATATGTTTATTTGGAGTTAAGAGGCACAGACAGACAGCAGTGGAAGAGCAGCTAAGAGGAGTAACCCCATTCATGCCATTTGCCAACTTTCACACAGACACCCATTAAAAGTCTTCCAGTCCAGCTTTGGTCCATGTTAAGTTTTTTTGTTTGTTTGTTTGTTTTCAGGTTAGAGCTTCTTTATTTTTTTAAAACTTTTATTTACACTAGAATGTAGTTGATTAACAATGCTGTCATAGTTTCAGATGTACAGCAAAGTGACTCAGTTATACATGTACCTATTCTTTTTCAAATTCTTTTCTCATTTAGGTTGTTACATAATATTGAGCGGAGTTCCCTGTATTATACAGTAGGTTCCTGTTGGTTATCCATTTTAAATATAGCTGTATGTACATGTGGTTCCCTATTCTTTAATCATCTTGTCAACCTTCCCAACATCCTCTCAGTCGCTCTGATTTGAAATCTTGGAATCATCTTTGATTCCTCCCTAGCCTTGCTTCCCTCCCACATGACACCTCTGCCATAGTTTTCGTATCTCTTTTCTCTTTATATTCTTTATATTAACAACAATGATGGACTCCCCCTACCTTTTTAGGTGGCAGTAGCCTTGTAACTGATCTCCCTCACTGGATTCTTTTCTACCAGTCAGTGTAATTTGAAATCCACTTCATTTGTAAACTTTCTAATTGTCTCACTGGCCTGTTGGAAAAGCTCTAGTAGCTTCCTACTGCCCACTGAAGAAACCCAAATTTGTTAACAAAGCCAATAAAGGCTTTCCAGTCTCACCTGATCTATGGTATCAGCTTTTAGCTCCCCATAGCCATTTTTATGTAATTACATACCAGTATTGGTTGTTTTATACATAGCCTTGCATCTGATAAGTCAGACACACATAGGCGTGTACTAACTGGTAAACATTTTTAGTGATACTCCTGCATATGACTACACTATATTTGAATTTTCAGGACAACCTACTCTTCCTTGAACAACTAGTATATTTTCCCCATGTCTGTGTTTTCTTTTTGTGGATTCTTCTGAATTCCTCCCCACTACAGTTGAAATCTTCTCTTATCATTCAAGGGCAGACACAAATTCATGTAGAACTTAAAGATATTAACAAACAAAAAGAGGACATAATATGTCTTAAAGCAAGCAGTAAGAGAGAGAAATGACTGTGCCTTTTCAATGGCTTAAACCAGAAGCCAGAGACTGACTGGAGCCCAGAAAGGAAAGAATGCCAAGGGCTGATGAGGAGCAGTGATAAGTAACTCCTAGAAAAGGCATGTTAATGCTGTTGAACCAGAAACATCAGGGTGATTATAAACCTTCTAAGGCAGCAACTACCTCAATGAGGCAGGTTTAACCCCAGATTTCTTCTCAGGTATCCAGTGGAGTCTCATTGTATACTTAGGACTAGAGGGCAGAACTGATTTAGTTAGACAAAGTAAAGAGCTGGTGTAATATCTGAAAATCCAAAGTGAATCGAGAGAAAATAAGATCTGAAAGTGCCATGTTAGAGAAAAACATCCTTCTTACTGATACTCTTAGCAATGAGGAACCCAGAGTTTTAACCTGGGTTATAAAATAGGAAACCTCAGGGTTCTGGAGTTTGATTTGGCAGTAATAATATTTCTTCATTCTTATTCTTCTTTACATTTTTTACTAAGTTTTACACAGTGGAAATAAGACTACAGGGTTTTAAAAGTACAAAAGAATAAAATTTTTAAAATCACCCATAAAACTACCATATATCAACACACTAATATTTTCTATATTTCCTTCTAATATTTTTTCTGCATATGTGTTTTCTCTACATATTATACTAGATATAAATTTCTTAGAGCCTATAGCATCACAACTTACTGATATAATTGATCAAAACTAGAGAAAATAAGAAATTATGAAATGATATGTACATTCCTATGATTTTCCTTCCAACATAAAACATTTGAATTTTCATCATTCACTAGCCTTTTGATACAGGGCAGATGAAACCACTAGTTGGAGTTTTGTATCCTTTTTCTTATATAAACTCATAATGGACTCTTTGATATTTTTCTACTTCAGTTTTATTAGAGTAAAGCAAAGAATTTCTAATTAAGGATAAGAATATTAAATATTGTTATTTTCCTCTTTTATAGCCGTCTTACCCATTCCTAATTTGATCACTCCTTTTTTTTTTTAGTGACCTACCTTTGTCAAGTCTTACCAAAGCATTCACCTTGGTTTCCAAGAAGCAAAAACACTTTTGTCATCAAGTTTTATCCTTTTTTATGCAATGCGGTAGTCAAATGATGTGGTGGTGAGAACACAAGCAATTGACATGAGCAAGTTTAGGAAGAGCCACTGACCCTTGGTTTTAATACAACGTAATTGATAAAAATAGAATTGGGCAGGACCACCAGAAAAGGGGCTACCCTACCTTCTGTGAAGGTTCCATGAGTCATGATTCTTACCAGTAAAGCCTACATTGAGAATGGAAAGCTCTTTAGCTGGATAGAGGTTATTTAGAGAGCTTCTGCTGTATAACCCTCCAATGAATGTCATTGTTCACCAACACTTGCACGTTGTTTTGTTTACTTCTTTAGGCTCACTTCCCAGAAGTAGAATTATACATAAGCTTAGTAGGACTTCAGAAGTAACAGAGAGTGGAAATCAGAGGTTGGCGATTTAATAATAGGCTGGTCTGGAGGACCTCATTGGGAAGACGATACCTGAGCAAAGACATGTAGAAGCCCTGTGCTGTCCCTTCACCTGACTTCACTCCCCTGCCCTCCTAATCAGCTCCAGCTGCCACGCTGAGCTCTCCACCCTTACCCACAAGTTCTCACCTTTGTACTAGTTGTGCTCTCTGCCTGGAGAACAAAGGATGAGGTAAAAAGTGCCATTGGTACAACAATGAACAGTTAACTACAGGAGAGGAGAGATGGGACAACTGGTTTGGGTTGATGTAATCAGAAAAGGTCCTAAGGAGAAATTATCATTCCAAAAAGCTTTGCATATTTATCCCTCTTGCTGTCTTTAATATGCATACATCATGAATTCATTTTTGCCTCTGATTTTGTGCTTGAGGCAGTAGAGTGTGGGTTCAGACTCACCAGGATTTGAATTCCAACTATGCCACTTACTTGCAGCTTTGGTGAGCTGGATTTCTCTGAGCCAGTTTTCTCATCTGTAAAATAAAGATAATAACCCTCTTTGAAGCTTGTTGAAAGAATAGTAAGCAACATACAAGGACTGACAGATGATGAGAGAGGATGTCACTATTAAAAGACAACTGGATCAGATAGTGAAGGACATTTTTTAAACTGTGCTAAGGAGCATGTATCTTATTTTATAGGCAGTGGAGAACCATTAAAATTGTTTTGCACAGAGAAGTGACATAGTGTATGTTTGTTTTAGGAAGATAACACAAGCAGCAAATGGAGGGTAGGTTTTCAGAATTGGCTAAATGAGACCAAGTAGTATGGTACTGCACTGTTGTGAGACATGATAAATTCAGTTAAGCCTGGTAGAGACAGAAGAGGTGGATTTGATAACTGGCAATTAAAATATGTTTTCTACACTTTATATCTTAATATTTTGTCAGTTCTCAAAATATAAACAAAATAATTTTTTTTAATCATTCTCATTGATGTTTTGACCCAGTTTCTCAGAGTCTGGCTTTAGGCCATTCTTGGATTTATTGTTTGAAGTATATATGACTTGAGGACCAACTGCTCAAGCTACCAGAAATAGGAAAGGAGGGAGGGAAAAAAAGGAAATCAACTGATAAACAGGAGTCAGAGAGTCTGGGAAAAGAAACTTAAGTAAACTTTATTTTGTGGCCCAACAGACATTGCTTTAAAAAGCATTTCTCAGCTGTTGACTTTGAAAAATAATTATATCGCCTAGCTTGGAGCTTGTAGATAACCAAGATGGATAAGGAAATTATGGTTTCTTTTTAACTGGTTGCATTCCAGACTGATCTCCTTACAGAACAAAGAGTAGATGGAAAGAGTGTGAAAGGATAGATCAGCACAAATCCATCAACACTGTTAGAAAAGATTCAGGGTGCCGATTTTCTCAGTTTTGCCTAGGAGGGGAGCACGAGCTTTTAAATTTTTAATCATTTTTTTAACATGTGTACATTCATATAACTTAAAATTTAAAAAGTACCAAAGAATATGAATGAAGTGTTCTACCCATCCTATTCCCCCAGACACCCAGTTCCCCTCCCCTGAAAACAATTTCTTACTTATCCTTGCAGAGATATTTTATGTATACACAAGCAAAAAATACTCATTTTTCCCTTTCTAATATAGTTAATAGCATTGGAAACATACTGCTCTGTATCTTAGGGATTTTTTTTTTAACTATCATCATGTTTTTGTCTTACTTGTTGTTTTACCTAACAATATGTTTTGGACTATTCCATATCAATATATAAAAGTTTCCTTATTATTAAATCTGACTGCTTATATAGCAAAGAATCTGCCTGAAATTCAGGAGACCCCAGTTCGATTCCTGGGTTGGAACATCCTCTGGAGAAGGGATAGGCTACCCACTCCAATATTCTTGGGCTTCCCTTGTGGCTCAGCTAGTAAAGAATCCTCCTGCAATGCAGGAGACCTTGGTTCGATCCCTGGGTTGGGAACAATCCCTGGGTTGGGAACATTCCCTGGAGAAGGGAAAGGCTACCCACTCCAGGATTCTGGCCTGGAGAATTCCATGGACTATATAGGCCATGGGGTCACAAAGAGTCGGACACAACTAAGAAACTTTCACCTAGTTGAACTTATATGGACGTGCCATAAATTTTGTAACTAACCTGCTCCCTATTAATGGATATTTAGATTGCTTCTAATCTTTTGCTATTTCATGCAGTGAATAACCTTGTACATATATCAATTAGTACATGTATTTTACTCACAAGTACCTAAGGTGAAATTGTTGAGTCAAAGTGTATTTGACCTTGTATCTTTGATACATAGTGCCAAAAAAAGTTGTATTAATTTGCATTCTCAAAAAAAAAATTTGCATTCTGACAGGTAGAATATGAAGAACACTATGTTTGACTTGAGAGCAGAAAACTCTATCATTAATTCATATGTACCTGGAGTAAATTCAAAGGCTGTCACATCCACTCATGGTATTCATTCTGAAGATGCTGCTTTCTATCCAAGTGGATACATTTGTCTCCTAGATCAGTTGGTTCTCAACTGGGGACAGTTTTGCCTCCCAGGAAACATTTGGCAATGTCTGGAGACATTTTTTATTACCACCAAAAGGAGGTGGAGGTGCTGCTAGGGTACAGGCACAGGACCCTCGTTCCTCGGTCCCTCCCCACAAAGGGTTATCTGGTCCAAAACATCAGTAGTGCAAAGTAAGAACATCTACCATAGATCAATGTCTACATCCTCCGGATTGTATTCAATAGATCTTACAAAACTGCAGCTCCTCAACTCTGTAACCAAATGAAATAATGAGACCTCTGTGCCTTCATAGTGCATTTGCTTTTGTTTCTTTTCCAACATTTATGTTGTATTGAAATTAATGATTTACAGGAACTGTGAGCTCCTCAGAAAAGATGAATGTGCCTTATTTATATCTAAATATCCAGCATCAAGAAGTTACTCAATTTATTGAATGAGTGAATGGATGTAAAAGTACTTTCTAGTTGTCTCGTTGTGACTTAAAGTGTGGCTTATTTTATATATTTATTTTTTTACTCTAACTTGCTCACGTTCTCTTACTTTCAGTTTTCTTCAGACTTACACGAGTAATTTTTTCTAGTGGACAGAGAAATTTTACCAGGAAGTGTCAGCTGAATAAGAAGTATGGGCCCCTCCCCTGGCTTAAACTTCTATAAACTCTGGTTTATTACTACATCATTAATCACTTAATTATAGACTAGCCTGATCATTTATAGCTTTGGACTGAATTTGTCTTGTCTCCTCAAATGGATTTAAATCTTCTGAAGGGCAAAATCAAAAATTTTAAGGACCTCAGTGAGGCCTAACTTAGGACTTTACAGACTATAAAGTAGGAGAGTGACAGGTTGGTTCATCTTTTTCGCTAATCACAACTCAGACCTCACCCAAAGAAGATTCTGACTTCAACAAGGAAACCACTCCTTCTCAAGAGCAGAACACCCATGGGAATTCTCTCCAAGTCCCCGTGGTTAGGGCTCTGTGCTTCCACTGAAGGGGGCACGGGTTCGGTCCCTGGTCAGGGAACTAAGACCTTGCATGCAGTGCAGCCAAAAATAAATAAAGACTAACCATTTAAAGAAAGAAAGAAAAAAAAGCAGAGTATCCCAAATTCTCCCAGACATGCAGGTCAACAGCAGAAAGTCTGTGCCGAAAGGGATCCATGGGCTTCCTCACTTGGCTTTCTCCCTCCTTCCCACCTTGTTCTCTAGGAGAGGATGAAACAGGAGGAAAGGGAGCAGGGCATGACCTTTGAAAGAATGACATGGCCATAGGGGAATGACAAAGACAGGTTAGAACCATCCAGGTCCAAGATGGCGCAAGATTCCACCTGCAGTAAACCTTGAGCTTCATCACAGGCTAATTGTAATATATTAGCATGTAAATGACATGCCCACCAGCACCATGACAGTTCTGAGGCGGAAGAGAAAAGGCCAAGAAGTGGGCGGTAGCCCAGTTCCTAGAAATCCCTGCCCCTTCCCCAAAATAATTAGTACAGTCCTCCCACTTCTTACCCTATGAAATTACTCAGCCCATAAAAACTAACCACGCCACATTTTGAATTTCTCTCTTTCTCTGTCTCTCTCTCTGTCCCTCTCTTTCTCTTGCACTCTCGCGCACTTAGCATTCTCTCTCCTTCTGAAGTGGTCCACACTCCGGCTGTGTGTGGGCGGATAAACAAATCCACGTCGTACCTATAAGTTCCTCTCGGAATTCTTTCCCAGGTAAGCAAGAACCTCAAATCCACTGGCATTAAGAAGAGCCCTGACTGACGGTTGGGGAAGCGCTCTCTTTTCACATCTGTGTCCAGTCACCACAAATCCTGCCGTCAGACACTTTTCATTGTCCGATTAAAGGCCCCAGTGTGACTTGAACTAATTGGCCAAAATCACTAGTAAGCTTTCCTACCGCTGGCTGCTAGCTGCGCTCTCCCCTCAGCAGCCCCCCTCCAGGGCTGCCTCACGTGGGGAGGCACGTGGCCGGAAGGGAAGTGGGTGGAGCCAGAGGCCAGGTTTTAATGAGACGCACCTGTGTGGGTGGGGGAAGGGTGGCCGCAGGCCTGCAAGGTCAAAAGAAGCAAAGACAAAAATCCTTGTTTGTAGCGCTCCGTGGCGCTAATGGATCTTGGAGAAAATCAGGCTGCGGGACAGCTTTGTTCCTGTCTAACACAGCAGTTTAAAATGCAAATGCAAAAAAAAAAAATGCAAATACTGACTGCTGGGTTTATTTCAACAGCTTGTTGTTTATCTAGCTTTTAGCCCTGAGATCCTGTTGCCTTCTCTTTCCAGTTAAGACAAGCTTGCAACTGAAGACCTTCAAAGCTGAGTTGCGAGTGAAAATATTCAGATTCAAATATCTATAAAGCAAGCCTAGTAAATGATAAGCGACAGCTTCATTAGGAAAAGGTTAAAAAAAAAAGGCAAAACAAATGTTTAATCATTCTTCCCTAGAATAGTTCAAGTTTAAATATTTTTAAGACGTTTTTGAAACAGCAACTTTGATATTTAGATACCTTGTATACTTAGGTATCTTGGATATCTATAGAAATGATCTTAGGTAACTTTAGATATTTATCTCCACAGGTGGGACAGTGGAGCTACTGAGGGGTTGATTTTTGAAGGTTACTAAAGCTTGAGTCTTTACTTTGCTGAGGAAAAAAACCAAAAAGGTCACATTTCCTACATGATCTGAATAGAATGGAGCTCACTATTGTGTTTATTTTCAAGTTAGCTAAAACTTTCCTCTTCAAATGATGGCTTTTGGTCAGGGGTTTGGGAGAACATATTGTAAACTTATTTAAGTTTTGGGACATTTAAGTTGGCTTTCTAGAAATAGATTGCATGGTTTCTACCTTCTTAGGTAAATGACTCCAAAATAATATTTTTAAATAATAATAGTTCCTAATTGTGTATCTGTTATTCTCTAAGAACCAGCTGAGTGTTTAACTTCTTTAAGCTCTATAACAATCCTGAGGCAGGTAAATTCCATTTTGTGACATTTTTCCAAGGTCTCAGACAAAAGGATATTAACGTGCAGTCTTAGAAAGTTTTCCAGACATGAATTTCCTAAAATTATCTACATACATGTATGTGTGTGTGCACATATGTGTTTCTAGAAAGAGTACATAGTTTTCATCAGCTTCTCAGAAAACTGTGACCCTTAATGCATTCAAATTGGATAAATCATTATGAAGAGCAGGAATTTCTGTGTTGCCTAGTCTATCTCTATTAGCCTGAGCTAGTAAGTGGTTTCAAAGCTATGTTTTCTGAGTTTTCTCTTGTTTCTTCATTGTCTGACTATGCTTCTTTCTTGCCCAAGTCATTGAGCTTGCTTCTAGAAGAAATGCCCATCTCTCTACTGTGTAAAATTGGTTAACAACTTGGACTCTGGAGCCAGTGGTCTGGATTTAAATCTGTTCTCTCTCATTGCTTGCTTGCATGACCTTGCCTCAGCTTCCAGTTCTGCAACATGGAACTCAGAGTAGGACCATCCACCTGGAGTTGTTCTGAGGGTCAAATAAATTCACATAAAGAACAATGTTTGGAATATAGAGAACAGTAAGGGAGTGCTTGCTGTACTGTGTGCTTCTAATCAGTTGTGAATTTAGAAGTCGTCTTTTCAAATCATATTTGACAAAAAGGGAGGATGTATTTGGGGTCTTCATGCTTTTTAAAGCCCATTTTTACTTCTTTGTTTTTGTCCAGCCCTGCTTACCATGGAATTCAATGAGATCACAAGCCATGCATTTGTTTTTCTGAAACACTGTAGAACAAAAGAAAAGCTGAATAGGGAAGGGATGCAGCCTGTTTCTCATGTGCCTTTATTAAAATGACCATTATAACCAAAAGTCTGGAACACTGTTGTTGGCACAAAGCAAAGACTGCTTGTCTCTTGAGCCTTGTGATTGACTTTAGATGCAGTTCGAAGGGAAGAACCAGTTTTTCAGCTGATATCTTTGAAGAGTGCATTTGAGGCAGCTATTAGTGTGAGGGTATGATTTTTTAAAGAAAGAAGAAGCAACTGCTTTTCCTAGCCTGTGGGTGTTTTCCTGGGACTGAATCACCTCCCCTTAAAGCTGCGTACTGGCAGGATCTGCTGGGTTCAGAATGCAAATGATCTAGGCAAGGGTTCCAAGTAAAGGGAGCAAATAAAATCAGATTTAATAGGAAGCCAGATGACATTTTTTCTTTATCCTTTTTTTTGAGGGTTAACAGTCTCTTATCTCTCACCCCACTGTTCTCCAAGGGTCTTTGTGATCATCCATCTGATGGCTGCAGTCAGATGAGTGTAAACAGGGACACCAGGGTCCCTGTGACACTTTCCTAATGTCACTAAAGAGATCTGATGACATCCCGGAGCCCTTGTTCTAGCAGCGCTGACGTTAAGTGGGCAAAGGTCATTGCTGCCACAGGATTGTCACCGTGATCTGCAGCGTATTGGCATCTTGCTGGCCCAGGACTGCCAAGCCTCTCCCCATTCTTTGCATCTGATGCTCTTCCCGCCAGAGCAGCTTTGGAGGAAGTCACAAAAGGCAGCGATTCCCTGCTGCCCGTCTTATTAAGCGTGGGTGTCTGTTATGAAAATAGGCAGCGCGGCTGAGTAGTGGAACCCACTATTTTCAGAATGAGCAGTGGCAGTGTCAGCTTTCAACAAGTCGAGGTTTTCATAAAGTGACCAGTTATGAATGCCATTGTAGTCGGTGTTAGTACCATCCAAGCTGCTGCTAAGTTGCAAACCACTTACAGAAAGAAACTTCCCTCTCCTCTGAAGATACTTTTCTTTCCCCTCTGTTTTTACATTTTCTTTCCAGAGTTAGAGATAATAAGGAAGCAGCATAGAAGGAGGCCAGGCATTACCATTCATAAGAATTCAATTCAACAGGAATTAGATTGGTCTCAAGTCAATCTCTGGACCTCAGTTACCTTCCCTGTAAAAAGTCAGTAGTGTTTACCCTGCAGCCTTGCTGCATTGCTGGAACAAGGCTTTAAATCTTTGTTCATAATTTTAAAGGCAAAAGCACCAAAGGGACCTGCTGTCAAAAGTCCAGTTCTCCAACAGACTGAAAAACAAACTGACTTAATGATACCATCAGCTTCTGTGGAATTCATGCCCAATTCAGAAAGAAGTCATAATGCCCCAGAGAGTCTTGTAAGAAAATTCTTATTTGCTGCTGCTAATGAGATGAGATGATAAGGACTCCTTCCTTTACTAACCTCAAGTTGGGCTCCTGTGAGCCCATTTCTTAATTAGATCTCAGTCTTGGGCTTCCCTGTCTGATCTTGCAGAGTCCAGTTTTAACAATCCTGCTAGGTCAATTTAGAGAGAATACTCTCCCACATGATATCTGGTCATTCTCAATTTGTTGTTGTTCAGTCACTAAGTCGAGTCTGACTCTTTGCAGACCCTATGAACTGCAGTATGCCAGGCTTCCCTGTCCGTCACTGTCTCCTGGAAGTTTGCTCAGACTTATGTCCATTGAGTCGGTGATGCCATCCAACCATCTCATCCTCTGTCGCCCCCTTCTCCTCCTGCACTCAGCCTTTCCCAGCATCAGAGTCTTTTCCAGTGAGTCATCTCTGTGCATCATGTCAAAGTATTGGAGCTTCAGCTCCAGCATCAGTCTTTCCAATGAATATTCAGAGTTGATTTCCTTTAGGATTGACTGGTTTGATTTCCTTGCTATCCAAGGGACTTTCAGGAGTCTTTGCCAGCACTACAGTTCAAAAGTATCAATTCTTCGGCACTCAGCTTTCTTTCAGTTCAGTTCAGTTCAGTCCCTCAGTCGTGTCTGACTCTTTGCGATCCCATGGACTGCAGCACGCCAGGCCTCCCTGTCCATCACCAACTCCTGGAGTTTACTCAAACTCATGTCCATTGAGTCAGTGATGCCATCCAACCACCTCATCCTCTGTTGTCGCCTTCTCCTCCTGCCTTCAATCTTTCCCAGCATCAGGGTCTTTTCAAATGAGTCAGCTCTTTGCATCAGGTGGCCAAAGTATTGGAGTTTCAGCTTCAACATCAGTCAGCCCTTCCAATGAACACTCAGGACTGATAAGCTTTCTTTATGGTCCATCTTTCACATCCATATATGACTACTGGAAAAACCACAGCTTTGACTATATGGACCTTTGTCAGCAAAGTGATGTCTCTGCTTTTTTATATGCTGTCTGGGTCTATCATAGCTTTTCTTCCAAGGAGCAAGCGTCTTTTAATTTCATGGCTGCAGTTACCATCCGCATTGATTTTGGAGCCCAAGAAAATAAAGTCTGTCACTGTTTCCCTTGTTTCCATTGTTTCCCTATCAAATAGATAGGGAAGTAATGGGACCAGATGCCATGATCTTAGTTTTTTGAATTCTGAATTTTAAGATTGTTGCCTTCAGCAACAGTCCGCCTACCCTTGATGTCTCTTCTTAAATCATTCTTAAATCATTTTCCATCCACTGACCCACCCCCACCCCACCCCCATTCACACACAAACCTACTCCTTGGTTATAATTCCCTACACATTTTTGTGTATTTGGAGTTGAACACAGTCTTTCTTTCCTCCTGCCATGGGCTTTACCCCTATTGCAATAACATACATGAGGTCTTCTTTATCATTTTAACAAGTGTCAGAATAAATTTTTCTTTCACATAGATCAAAGTTTGCACACATACTTAGTTGTGTCCGTTGTGTCCAACTCTATATGACCTGATGAATTGTAGCCCACCAGGCTCCTCTTTCCATGGGATTCTCCAGGCAAGAATATTGGAGTGGGTTGCCATGTCCTCCTCCAGGGCATCTTCCTGAACCCATGTGTCTTAACGTCTCTTACATTGGCAGACGGGTTCCTAACCACTAGTGCCACCTGGGAAGCCCCAGATAAAAGATTAAATATGAGGTTTTTTAAAGAGGCTAACACTTCTTTGGTGCTTAACATGAGCCAAGACATTACTTGTTTTAAGAGCTAAGTCTATTCCTCACAACAGCTCAGTCAGGCTGTATTATTATTATTATTATTAGCCTCAATTTATGAATTACACTGGGGCCCTGAGATGTTAAATTACTTGCCCAAGCACACAAAGCTAGAGCTATGTGTTGGAACTGATATGTGGTGGAACCCAGGGGGCCTGGCCCCAGGGTTCATGTTCTTAAACACAATGCCAGACTGTCCTTGGAAGACTGAAAATTAGGTTGGGAAGTCTACTGTGTCAGTGCTCTTAAAACAAAGCTCTCAAACTTACCTGTCCATAGGAGCCAGGGTAAATTATGCAAAGCAGTGAAACAGGCTAGATGAGGAAGGGTTGTGTGGAGTCTGGAATGCCCCTGCCCTCTACAAAGACTGACCTTCACATCGCCACCTTGTGTTGGTATCTGGAAATGCATATCTTCTGAGGTTGGGGAGGCGGAGTAATAGAAGAGAGAAATAAGGATTTTTCTGAATGATCTCTTCAATAGACAAAGAAAGGGAAGAGAAAAAGGGAAAGGAGAGAGAGGGGAAGAGAAAGGAAATGGAAGGGAAAGTTGCACAAGAAACACACACAGCAGACCTGCAGAAGGAATTTATTCAGTCTGTGGGCCACCTCATTTAATAACCTCATTTCTAGACATTATTAAATCTTATCACAATGGAATCCTACTGATTTTAAAGACTTACTCCTCACTGTAAACCACCAAGTAATTACATTTTTTAAATAACCTATTTGTGTAACCTATTAGAGACTGTAGATTTCTGCTATTTAGTTGGAGAGGAAAGGAGCAAAAGGAAGAGAATTGTTTCTTGAGGTTAAGCAGTCTGTCCAGGGCTCATGGAGATGCAGTGACAATTACAATAGCAAATGTGTTTCAAGTAGTGTTGATTTCCTATCTACTCATGAATCAAGAGATTTCAAATTACATGTGTTAACCAAGCAATCTGGGCCTTTCTTCTTGAATTGATGGATGATTTAACTTCTACTGACAAAGCAAGCAAAAAGAAAATGTTCTTTTAAATGTAAACTAGTATAGTCAGCTCTCTGTGGGAAATGGGGATCAACTTGGTGACTTCTGAGATTTCAGTGAAGTCCGTCATCTTTTCTAAGTCTTCCAACCTTCAGTTGCTGGACTCTGAGGTGTTCATATTTTACAGTCCTCTCTGGCAAGCCAGGCTTCTTGGCTCCAGCCATATAACAAGAAGATGTTCTGTCCCCTAACCAGGTGTTCTGACCTTCCAAGTTTTAATAGGAGGTGGCCAATGGACTTGTTTTTAATTATTTAAACCTGGATTACAGATATGTAACCCAGTCTCATAAATAAGATACAACTATTTTATTTCCAAAAATAGCACTCTTTTAAATAGTGTTTTCACTACTATTTCATGTCATGGCATAAATTTGCTTATTATTTTGAAGTTTGGCAGGACTTAATAATGGCCATTTTGGAGGGAAATGGGATCGATTAACACCTTTTTGTGCACAAGGTTCTGCACTGTGTCCTGAGGAGTGAACAGGAAAGAATCAATAAGATTATCCCCTTCCCTCCTGGGACTTGAAGGACTTCTGGAGAAATGAGACATTTATACACAAAAACAGTATATGCGAAGCACAATACAAAGAACACAGATGACAATAGCTGTAGAATTTTGAAAAGAGAGAGTGATTTTATGACTTAAAAGGCCTTAGGAGCCCTCAGAAAGGATGGGGTTTAAGTGGGGTTTTGAAGAACAAGTATGCTTTTTGAAGATGAGGAGGTCAGAGAGTAGTACTAAGGACAGACGCCAAAGAGGCAGAGGGAAAATAAGCTTGGGGCACAACAAGTGTCTGCAACAGAACACTCTAGAAAGGAAGAAATGGAACATAAACCTGGGGAAGAGGTTTGAAGGAGCAGAAAGCCGTCAAGACCAAGGATGGGAAAATATTTAACCCATCAATATGAATAGTGAAGTTAGAAGGAAGAGCTGTTTGGGAAAGAAGATACATTGGATTTATTGTGAAATGTCATATGATTGAGCAATCAAATACCATTGAACCAAAATACAAAAGTATTTATTTTCAAAATCTGGGTGCAACCAGATTGACCTTTGCCTTACTTTGACCCTAAAGCTGGAGTTATGATTGTGCTGTTTGATTTATTATCCATCACATGCAAAAAAGTAGGATCTTTGAACTTTGGAGCTGGAAGAACCCTTAGAAATCATATAATTCATTTTGCCAGTGAGTTAATTTGGGGTGCAGAAAGATTAAGTGATTCCCATGAGGTCATAGAACCTGTGAGTGATAGAAGTAATATTAAAACAGTCACCTGCTAATTTCTGAACCATTGCTTTGTCTTCATCACATAGTCTGGTTATTCTTTCTAAAAAAATGTTTATGCATAAACACACATGAATAAATTTTCACATATACTTTTAAAGATTCAGTTATACTTGTTAAAATCCAAAATTTTCCCACTTTTGGATACCTGCATCTCTTTTCCCCTATTTCTAAGTCACAAAACTCCATTTGCCACCGAATATGTCTCATTATGTATATTTTTGGAATTTATATAATTATACACAAACACACACATAACACATATGTATGTAGAGTTTTAGGTCATTGTTTTACATAAATGAAAACATATATTCTTTATGTACCTTGCTTTTCTCATTCAACCATACCTTGGTGAAATTTCTCCCAAGTGAAAAGTTATAGCCTCATTAGCTATTTATTTTAATGGTTGTAAAATGCTCTACTGTACAGCTATATCATGATTTATTCTGCCTCTCCACCTATTTAAGGAGACCAGTTTGAGTTTTTTGTGTCTACAAATAGTTCTTCAATAAACACGTGTGCATGTGTTAGTCACTCAGTGGTGTCCAACTCTGTGATCTCATGGACTATAGCCCACCAGTCTCTATCCACAGAATTTTCCAGGCAAGAATACTAGAGTGGGTTGCCATTTCCTTCTCCAGGGGATCTTCCCAACCCAGGGATTGAACCCAAGTCTCTTCCATTGCAGGTGGATTCTTTACCATCTGAGCTACCAGGGAAAGCTTTTTTAATAAACATACTTGTATATTTATCTACACATGCTGGTATTTTATTTCCATTGATAGGATCACTGAGTGAAGGACATGTGCATTTTTAGTTTTAAAAGCTAAACTACTTCCCTAAGAAAGCTGCAATAATACACATTTGCACATACAATTAATAGAAATACTTCCTTTCACAAGGTCTTCCCAGGCCATGGTGTTACAACATTTTTTAAAAGTTTTTGCAAGTGCAGTTGGTAGAGAGTAAAATCTCATTGTTTATTTATTTGCATTTCTTTGATTACAAATGAATTTGATCATCTTTTCATCAGGCTCTTGGTTATTGGATTTCCTACCTTATAAATTGTGCTTCCATATCCGTTTTTCCAATGGATTATTTTGTCTCCGTATAAGTTTTTAAGAACTTCTACTCTATTTCAGATATTTTTGCCTGTCCTCTGGGTTGAAAACACTCTTTTAAACCTATTGTATCTGTTTGTGTCATCTTTTGCCATGCAAAAGTTTTGTCTTTTTTTTTAGTCATCTGGCTGATGTTTTCTCTCATAATTCTGGGTGTATTTTCTGCCTTGCCAAAGAAACCTACCTACCTTGCTCCTAGATATATTTATGAGCCTATATTTTCTTAACAGAATTTTTAATTTAAATATTTATATTTTAACCTTTAATCTCTCTAAGTCTATCTAAGATTTATTTTTGGAATTGGTATAAGAGAGAGTTTTCTTTTCTTTCAGATGACTAAAGAGTTTGCCAGCCCCTTATATTATCCATTCTTTTGTCACCGAACTGAAATGCTCTTTTGTCATATATTAAATCCTCATTTTATATCTGGATCTATTTCAAGATAATCTAGTCTACATATCTGTTTAGACTTATTTCTTATTTTAATACTTACTCATTTGATTACAGTTGCTTTATAGGATTTTCTGATATCTGGTAAATCAGATTACACAAATGACTTGAAGTAGTTATCAAGTGCATATGTAAGTATTAATGTGTTAAAAGCCTATTTTCTAGACAGCAATGGGATGAAGCAGAAACTAACATCAAGATAATACTTGTATAATTAAAATAATTTTTCCATCATCTTTCTTCCAAAGATCTGTATTTATATCAACAGTTATGGAAAGAAAAGCTTTCATGTGCTTATGAGATCCTATACAAGTGACAAATTGGTATAGCTTCAACCCTCAGATACTGTACTGTATTAATGGTACTGTTTCCTTGATTCACAGATTGGTCCTTCAGAGGAATCACCCCTGATTGCATCTTCACTTTGAACTTCGGCTGCTCCCCTATAGGAGTGCTGTCCAGGTGCGAGCTCCAAGGTTTTTCCCGGAGAGAGATTCCATGGGGACTGTACCTGACCCTCTGAGATCGGCCAAAACATCCCTGATTGCAGCTTCCGGAGAAGAGGAGGACCGGGGAGAGGTGCAGGCTGCCTCGCCCCAGCCTCGACCAGAAGTCCTCTGTGAGAACACCAATGGCCTTTCCAGCACTCCTGCAGAGCCAGACCGCAGCCCCAGGACAGCTGCCAAGGCCCTGATGCAGGCCGGTGAGCATGTGCCCACGCAGCCAGCCATGTCCTCTCCTGACACTGTCAGTGAGGTGGGGAAGGCATCTCCCACACTCAACTCTCCAGGCAGTACTCAGCTGTCAGCGGGCAGAGAGCCCACAGCACCAGCCCCGTGTTCTGCAGCAGGCAAGGATCTGATGTGTGCAACGTTTACAGTGCCAGCCAATCAGCACATCCACCCGGTTGTCCCAGGCAACCAGCCCAACGCCAGCCCCCCATCAGGGCCTGAAGATACCCCGGTGAAGTCACAGAGAACTGCAGATGGAGGGCAACCTGAGCAGTCAAGCTGTCCGGTGGGGGTCATCTGTGGCAAAGATCAAGTGTCCTGTGATTTTCCTTCTCAAGAGACAATGCAGGGAATGGTGCAAACTGAAGATGCAGCAACCAGGGCGTTCAGTCCTACTTCCGCTACTGGAGGTGGACGCGGAGCAGAAAGGCAGCAAGCTGTCTGCACTTCCCAGACAAGGTCCTGTGGCTCTCCAACAGGAGAAGATGGATGTTCGGGGAACAAACCGCCCTCTGCCGCCACCTCAGACACCCAGGCCATGACTTCGGTGATTCCTGAACCATCCCACCTTCCTAGCAACGGATCGATGTTTCCTCCAGATCCAGAGAAGGTGCCGCTGGCAGCCCAGCCTCAAGTGTCAAGGTTTAAAGAAGCAAGTACGATGACCAGCCAAGCTGAAAATGAGATCAAGGAAACCCCACCCAGGGCTCGGCAAGATGCCGAGGTGCAGGCAGTGGCGAGTGTCGAGAGCAGATCGGCATCCACCAGCCCCAGCATCCTCACTGCATTCTTAAAGGAAAGCCCTGCTCCAGAGCGGTTTGAACAAGAGCAGCTGCGTGTCATCTGCCACGGCAGCGCGAGCCGCACGCTGGAGCTGTCCGAGAACGCCCTCGCCCCCCGGGAGGCGGGTCAGTGCCGTGACCTCATGCCAGCGGTGCACATCCAGACAGCTGCGGCTGTTTCTGCAGCTTTCCAAGGAGAAAGTAAATCGGGGAGCCTACCGGTGGAGGTCCTTAAAACTTCAGCCGTCAGCGTGGCTTCCAGTGATGCTCAGGAGATGTGTAAAGAAGACGGGAAATCAGCGGGAATGACCGTAGCGGGGCCAGAGCTTACCTTCAGACAGCTTTCGGGTACTAGTTCTACCTCCCTGAAAGCTAGCCCCAGTGACCAGACTTCTCTTAGTGCAGGACATCAAGTTGAAACAGGTCACGGATTAGGGAAGTGTGAAACGAAGCCATCTGAGTTTGCAGTGGCAACCACCGGTGGCCACAAACCAGACCCTGACTGCCACCTCTCCAACTCCAGTGGCCCTGCCAGCAGAGCCGACCAGTCCAGGAGCTTGGAGCTCACGAATCAAGGGGATGCAAGAGAGAAGAAGCTTGCATCTCCTCAGATAATGAAAGAACAAGAATCTCCTGGCATCGATATCCTGGAGGTGAGGGCAAGAGCAGAGGCCAAAAGCCTACTGCTCAATCCTAAATCTCAAGAAAGTGGAGGCGTGGCATCAGGTGCCAGCCCTACACCCTCCCCAGTTAGAAGGAGCCAGGAGGGCACCGGGGAAGAAAACAGACAGACCAAGACGGCCGCCAGCCTAAGCCTGCCGTCAGATGCCATTGGGGACTCTAGTCCTGGCTCTGGCAAAAGGACCCCTTCTCGCTCCGTCAAAGCCAGCCCCCGCCGGGCCAGCCGGGTCAGCGAGTTCCTCAAGGAGCAAAAGTTAAACGTGACGGCTGCTGCCGCCCAGGTGGGACTCACGCCAGGGGAGAAGAAGAAGCAGCTGAGTGCCGACTCCAAGCTCCAGCTGAAACAGTCCAAGCGCGTCCGGGACGTGGTGTGGGACGAGCAGGGCATGACCTGGGAGGTGTACGGGGCTTCCCTGGACCCGGAGTCCCTGGGCATTGCCATACAGAACCATTTACAAAGACAAATCAGGGAACACGAGAAATTAATCAAAGCTCAGAGCCGGAGGTCCATCTCCTCAGATACTTCTTCTAATAAAAAGCTCAAAGGCAGGCAGCACAGCGTTTTCCAGTCCATGCTGCAGAACTTGCGACGCCCCAACTGCTGCATTCGTCCTGCTCCTTCTTCTGTGTTAGATTGAAAAGGAACGTGTCCGGAAGCCCTTGGATACTGCTACAGGCTTCAGAGGTGTCCATCTGTCTATGTCAGAGCTTACTTAATTTTTTTCTGAGGGACCAGGAAGAGAAAGCATTAACTCACGGAAATTGCTACTAAGAATTGCGGGGTCCTTTGCTGGGGCTCCATAAATAAAAAATAACGTTTCAATTTGAAAGGAAGTGAAGAAGTAAGCTTCACTGAAGGTTTACAACCTTAATTAAGAGGAAATAACACTCACTGTTTTTTTTTAATATGATGTTTTTAGAATAACATGCTCATTACACATGTGTCGTTTTATATTACTGCCTCAATTTATCACACTATGGTATTTCCATTAACACCCCTCTTTATATTAAAAGTAGCAAAGACACTGTTAGCAAAAACAGTTATACTTTGTAGTCCATTGCAATAAGAATGCTGATACCATACAAAATTTAAGTAGGTGATGAGAAATATCATGGAAAAAAAGGGAAACAAATTTGACTCATTCCTCGGCTAGAGGATATAAATAAAAGTACTTACATGCATAAAATGCCAAATATGAACTAATATTTGTAAACATCTGCATATAACCCTTTTTATAAACCTTGTTATACCTGTTAATAAATGTAAGTTATATTAGGAAAAAAGTTAGCAAACCATTTGAATACTGCCCACATAAAACATGAATTTATGTACATACATTTTCCTGCACTAAGGGCAAGGGTCACCTCTGTGATTGTGCTTAGATTAAATTCATATTTCCTTGCCCAAGAGGAAATACATGTGACTGAATTCTTGAAGAGAATTATCATATTATTGATAATACTGAATTTTATGTTGTTCAGCTGTCTCTAATAACATTCTGCTGAGAATGTTAAGGTTCTGGTAAGGAATTATAAATAGCCAATTACCAAACACTCCTTTTTTGTGTGTTGAAAAAAGGAAAGTCTCCTGAGTAACAAAAACAACAGGTTTAATTGTGGCTCCTGTAAACAGGATGCAGTTTGTATTTTTGTTTTGATTTGGTTCAGTAGCTTCTAATAGAAAATGTAGTCAAATAGAAATGAGCTCCCTTGCTGCTTTTATATGCAGACTAATATCATCTAATTGCTTAAAACTAATCTGTGGTAAAAAGGTAACCTCTTCAAGCCTATTAATTTTAAGAGAAATACCATCATATCTCATCCTTCCAACCCTTTAAAAGAAGCTGCCTTTACTAAAACATCATGTGAACTTTGGGTGGGCTTAGTCCTTGAGAATATAGGCCCCTGTTTGAGCTGAGCCCTCTCCTGTCTCCATTATGGAAGCGTGTCCTTGGGGCCCATGAGTGTTTTGCAGGGCACTGGCTGGGGTGACCAGCAGTAGCTTGAGTGGGGCTAGTGGGGAAGAGAGGAGTGAGCCCTGGAGATTGTTGGTTTCCACGTTGCATTTAGAGAATGAATCACTGTTAGTGATGAAGGGGCGTTGGCTGTTTTCTCTAAACTCACTGCCTTGATGAGCCAGGAAAGAATTGTCCAGCTGTGTACTATCTCTCCAGAGGTTCAGAAATACCATTTGTGTAGTAAATGCAAAGTTTCTATTTTTTTTTTTTAATTTGGATTCTCTTTTGCAGATTCTGAACATATTGCGGGAGGATATCATACCTAAACTTTAACACCACAAGCTACATCAGACATAAATTAGTCAATAGTCATCGATTTCTTTCAAAGTAATTGGACTGTCTATGAAGCCTACATAAGTAGGCCACAGAGCCATTCTCAGAGTCAGAGCCAGAGAATGGCAATTACAGTTGTTAGAATTGAAACTTCCAATGAATTTTTTAATAAAGCACATGTTTGTTTCTTAACAGTTGGCCTCTACTAGGAAGGCTATCTAACTAGAAATTACCATCAAATTAGCAGCCAAAATTATTATTAATGAATTGAGTCTAAAACTCTCTCTTTGGGCCTTAAATACCCATTGGCTGTAGTGTTCATGTCACTTCTGTAGGAGATGCCTTTGCCAGAGTTTAACCTCCCTCCTGTCTCGCTCACTGGCTGTCTCCCTCCACATGCTGTGTACACATGGAGAACACACTCTGTACACAGTGGCAGCTGTCAACAATACCCACTCCAGATGGGTGGGCCCAGGTCACCCTCTGCTCAGAACTGGCTAGAACAGGCTGTCCCTGCATTAAAATGGGAGAAAAGGAAGAATTTAGCATCTGGTAATAATATTAGTTTTCATGAGATTGGAGTAACCATGTGATTTATGAATAGTGAAAGGAAGCAGAGGCCAAAGAGAGTTGTAGACATTGTTGTCGTCACACATTAGAAGCAAATTAATAAAATTCAATAAATTGAAACTTGATGTGTGCTAGAGTCACTTTGGTTTTTTTGGGGACTGAAACTAACCTTTACTTCTTAATGTTTAATTTTTCACTTTCAATCTCTACCACACTCTAAAGATTGTCACAAAATGTTACAAAAGCTTTCTTCTCACTTACTGAATCTTATAGAAGGAAAAGTCCTGAAAAAATGGTCACAGAAATAGCTCATCAAATAGATAAATAAGACAGGAGCCTATTCAAAACAGTGGTGTTTCTGCATTATGATCCCCCAAAGACTCTCAGGATAAAACCTTGTTTTGAAAATGCTCCTTCACTTGGATCTATGACACATAGACATTCAGGACATCACTTGTGATTCCTTAGGTTCATTCAACAAATGAAGTTGCAGAACAATTTTCATGGCAGACTATTTGAACTTGCTCTGCTATTCGTTACCTGCATGACACACACAGTGTTGAAAGCTGTTTTTGTCCTTATTTCTTTTAGTTATCTTTTGGTCCTTTTAAATGTATTTTAGTTGTTGAAATAAATATATAAATTAAGTAAATCAGTATAAGATATTTTTTAAACCAGCAGCAAAAAAGAGGTGACTTAGGCCATCCAAATGTTTAACATGTGAAGATGTGTACCCAGTGAAAATTTTTAATTTAAATTCCGATTTTTCTATTTTATGACTACAAGAAAAATGTGACCACTTCAACTATCATGCATCTATTTATCTTCAGCATTTTTCTAATTATGTCTTTCTGGATTATTACCCTTGATGCCACAGACCAACTACTTTACATACACTGAAATCCTAATTAAGCTTTGTGTTTTGGATCAGTGGCACACATTAAACATTTTGTTAGGTCACAGTGGACCAGAAACTTTTTTGTTTGCATCCAAAATGAAATATTTATAAAAAATATTACTGTGTTTTCCTACCTTGACAAGTCAGCTATATTGAATATAATTTGATTTTTGATGATCTTTAATCTTTAGAATGGTCTAATATTTATTATTTTGGATATCAGTGTTCTCCATCTTATAGGTTAAATATCATAACTGGAATAAATTGGACTGAATATGCATGTGTACCATATACCCTAGAGGTTGAATTTTGGAACCAAATTCTTAATAAGAGCTTGTCATCTTAAGAAAGCAGAAGAGGAAAATTGCTTTGGGTTGCATCTAAGAGTATTAAGGTTTTTATTGTTCTAGCTTATTCTGATAGTCTTCCTCTCATCTCTGGGAGTTCCTATCATTTGGGAAATATCTGTATATACCACATGAAGACTAGAATATGATGTGACTTTAAGGTTTGTTTACAGAGGACCTGTATGAGTAGGCTGTTAATGTAAATTGTTTGGCCTCTGTTGTATCCTCTTTGTTACTGTTTTGCTTCCAAAATGTGAGAAACTGTCTTTTCTTCCTCCTACATATTGTGCAAGTGTTTAACAATTTGTCCCATTTCTAGTACCACATACTTTACCACAGCCCTTGTCTACTTTTTAAGAATCAATATAAAGGAAAACAATACATTAGGATAAGGTTTGCATATATATATGTGTGTGTTCTTACTGAATATCACAAATATCACTTGTAGCCTTGTGTAGGCCTCTACGTGTCTGATTTACTAATCATCTACAATGCTGCCATGGAGATGACGCTGTTTACTCTCTCCAGCTTTGTCCTAAGCGGTATTTGAGAAACGGAGCCTGTGAACTTCCCTCTGTGATAATAATGCAGTGAACTCAGCAGTATCTTGGATAAATAAACTGACCATCTTGTCTCTAACGCTGTTCTGTCTACACAGTGAACCAGAAGTCTTGCCCTCCTCTGCCTCAGTGCTTGCTATTTTATATTCCCATCTGAGCATTTTGTTTTCTGTTAGCAACATTCTTGGTTCCATGTGTGGCCCTTTGGGTTGAATCTCCAAAGATGGGTCAGAAGCTGCCACCCGGCAAATAACAGGTGACATGCCAAATCTCCTGTCCAACTTTGTAACTTTATCCTTCTTAATGAAATTCTGCAGCCAGCTGAGTAGTTATAAATGTCATTGTGCAGACACATGGGTTGAAGGATATCTACAAAATTTTAGACATTTTTTTGCAAAAGGGGAAACAATTAGTCTTGTAAAGACTGAAACAGATTTCCATGAACTTTACCCTACTGTTGGAAAAAATGAATTCTCCTTGGCTACAGAAATAAACTTGATTTGAAATGACCAAGGACATAAATGAAGATGGATTGAAGTGGAAAAATTCTGTCTCACAAATCAGTGACATCTACCAGAGTTCATTACTGCTACTTTTAACTGTGAACATTCACCAGCTAAACTACTCACTTGCCACAACCAAATAACCTCTCTCAAAGTAAATCCAGTACATTGGTATATATGTGTAGATAGAAACAAATAAAACAAAACAAAAACCCTGAAAAATTACTGTTGGCTGTTAGGTGAATCAAGGTGATAATCAAAAGGACACTTAAATAACGGCAAGCCTTGGTGAAATGACTGTGAAGGCCAGAATGGTGCAACAAAGTTGTTATTCCCAAGTCTGGTGTGTTTTTCTAAGACCCAGATATCTCAGCTACTCATCCTGAGAATAAAGACCGTTGATAATGAAATTAAAGTCAAGCAATAATGTGCCAAAAAGAGGCAGTTATACCACCAAGTGCATCTATTATGGGCACACCATTATATAATTACGGTTTGCTCCATGAAGACTGACCATAACCCACGGGATAAAATAAGCAAAGGCATTATTTCTGCTTTCTTGCTGGAAAAACTTATGTAGGAGCTCCATAAAGAGGTACAGCACTAGTGAACATTAGATCTTATGGTTAACAGCTCTGTTTTAATATAGTCAAGACCAAAGGAATCACCAAGAGTCTTGCTAGCTTAAAATTCAAGACAGCTTCAACCAGAAACGTGATTGAAATGGAAGGTTCAATGTATAGTAATTACTCTCCCTGGACACTAGCCTTTAAGAAAGCAATTCAGTTAACTCTGCCTGGAGGATTGCCAGATTTAGCTATGAAAAAATTGGTTCTAAAATAAGGAATAGCTAAAATGTGAATACTCATATCAAAAGTGGCCTGAAATAATGCCTTACAGAATTGATGTTGTATCTACATACAACATTTAGCGTTTCTAAATACTAATTCTTCACCAAGTATTCTTTTGGGTTCATGCTCGAAATCAACTGGCTAGAATAAAGATCACATATTTTACACTTTAGAAAAAGGTACTGATGATCAACCAGCATGGTGATAATTGTGATGACAAATACCTAATGATTTAAGTGTGTTAAAGAGAATTGAGTGAGGAAGAAACACTAACTTCTTTCTCGATCTTTTAAGATATGGGAGGCCATCTGCTTATTTTGGAGTGAAAAGGATAGCTTGCTTTTTTACCTTGCTGCTAGCATTACTCTTTGTCCCTTTAAAAATTATATTATTTTTAAGCAAAACTTTTGAGAAGTTAAGCATTTTTTATGGTTCATATTGTTTTTGTGTAATGTATAGAGCAAACCATGAAATGAGCAGAAGGGGCTTACCCATTTAGACTTCTTAGCATTTATTTAACCACATCTTTGAGCCAGTTACTTTGTAAAACGTTTTCCATCATTTCTGATGTTGGTAACTTGGGAGATTACAGTATTATTCTCACACTCCCCATTCCCTAGAGGGTTGGAGAGACTAAGTCTTGTTTTTAAGGGCATCTGGAAATACCTTTCCCAGGTATTTGAGGAAGGTCATCAGGGCCTGAAAACCCAAGAAGGAAATATACTAACAATTACTAAACTTCTAAATGTATTTATCTCTGCTGTACTAACATGTAAACACTATATTGTGCATTACCTTGTAGCTGGTTGTGGTACATCAGTACATTTTGTAAGTATGTACAGTCTGTGAGCAGTTGGTTTTCTATTTTTATGTGTAGGAAAAAAAAAAAAAAAACACTCTGCATCCCATTTTAAGGCCAAGTTCTGTCATCAGGTAGGCACGTGGCCGAAAGTGAATAAAACCAACAAAAGTGTGCGTGTGTGTTAAGTGACAGAATTTGTCCTTTTGCTTTTGAAAGTCAGAAAGGGCTGTTGTTTTCTTCTTTTAATCATCTCCCAGAGTAGATAACATAATTGTCACAAAGGCTGAATGCAGTCATCAGTACATTGGCCTGTTACCAAATATGCCAGGGCTAATTCCCCATGCCATGAGTCACAGGTAAGGTCAGTTCTTTGACCACTGGGTTGATTTACATTCCTCACACATCTTCTCTGTGTTGTGTGATTAGGATGTACATACTATGGGTGTGATTGTGTACATACCTTGTATGAATTATCTAAATTCTCAAAGCAGTGGAAAGCAGGAAGAAGAAAGAGTTGTTCAAAAGCCTCAAAAGGGCTAATCAATGTGTATTTTCATTTTCTACACATAAAAATGTATGCATAACTGTAAATAGCTTACCCACATATATATGCACACATAAATGCATTTTATTCATACTGGTACATTTAAATCAATCACAAATTAAAACAACTAATTGAAAACTGCATCTTTTCATGACTGGTTTCACATGGATTGATATCAGATTAGATGCTCCCCGGTTAAAGCTGTTACTCCCTCATAGCACATTTGGCGCTTAGGAAAGTCCAGCCCCACTGAGTCACGAGAATCTAGGTGATATTTTATTGAGACACAGACAGGTACTTGAGCAGCTTCAAAGATTTAGTGCTGTTCTTTAAGTACCTAATTTTATATCTGGAAATGACAAACACTGGGGAAAGCCAATTATGCTTCATAGACTCGATTTGTGAGTTTAGTGGCATGTTTATTTGCACAGGCTCATAAAAGCTCTACATTGTAGAGCTGTATCCCTAGGTTTCAAAAGAGTATATAATCACTCGAGGTGAAACATGATTGCAGGCATTCTTCTCTTGAGATTGGCAAAACAATGTTTAGCAACACCAAAGAAAAGTCAAAGTACAGATTTTATTTTTAAAAGTTACAAATGATACTGGTAGAATAACAGGATGTTAGCAATTGGGATTTCCTTAAAATGGACTCAAATAAATGACTGTTATTGACAATAGGTGACACTGTGTGGACTAGATAACGAGATTAGAGCCGTTAGCCAGCAAATGTCAATACTGGACAACAGTAGTCAATTTATCACAATTCCAGTCAGTGAATCGATGTTTTAGTTTCTCTCATTTCTTCGAAAAGGAAGTACTCTATTAGACATCGAAAAGTCTGATCTGGTCCTTAAAACCTAATATGATTTGATCCTGATATCTTGACACTAATAATTATGTTGACTGGATATTAGGTTGAAGTTATGAAAAGAAATACCAGAATTGCCATCAACAGAAAACTGTGTGGCAAAGTACAAATATAACCATTTCTGAATAGAAAGTCAATAATCGCATTTAATAGGTACTCATATTTTAAAGATTGAATTGCCATCTTTATATCTTAGATTAAAAAAGGTTAAACACCATAAAAACACTATAATTACAACTATACCTAGCTGTGTTTTTAACTACTAAAAATGGATGTTATAAAAGCATACATGAAATTTTGATGTCAATATTTACTGTTGCTTAAAAGATAAATTTAAATTTATGTAATTATTTTGGAAGTCATGTATTAATTTAAGTGCCAGCCAGGAAAATTATAGATGTCAATATAAGAATTATTTATGTGTGTACTCAGTGGAGAAAGACCAAAAGTGTAGTATGATGTTAAATCACTGAAGAAACAGTAATAAAGTGAAATTCCATTTATGAATCTAAAGTTATGTCTTTTCATGATGCCTATAGACAAAGGTCATTAAATTGCTTATTTAAGAAAGTCCCCATCCTCTGTAAACTGACCTATCAATAAAATGTCATTACCTAGGAAAAAAGACGGAATGTTATGATTTACATGAGGATAGATCAAGATTTTGAAATTACCTACACATCCACCCTCATTTTGGATTTGAGTTTTGAATGGATGAATGAATGAAATTCAACTGATGACTTAGTTTTATCCTAAAAAAAAATGTCAAATATGATTTTGTTGCTTTTTTTCACTTTCCGTAATAAACGTAATATAGACTAAGAGATACAGTCTTTGTTTTTTGTTATTATTGCTTCTGCCATTGCTGGCAAAGTTGTTCCTTAGCCCTAGGATGTTTAGAATCAACTGATTTTCAGTGTGACACACTTCTGCAGTGAAGCTGAAAGTATTTACACTGAAAGTATCAATTCCTTTAATTAAAATAGAATTCCCATGCCTGCAGCTCATCAGAGACAGTGGTTTTTCCTGCTCTGCCTGGCACAGTGGTATGTGTATACGTCCCCATGTGGCTGTCCATGTATGAACTTTTGCTCAGTGAGAGGTGATGAGAGGTTGATGTTCATGGAA
This sequence comes from Cervus elaphus, assembly GCF_910594005.1. NCBI lineage: Eukaryota > Metazoa > Chordata > Mammalia > Artiodactyla > Cervidae > Cervus > Cervus elaphus. The sequence goes on from NC_057831.1 coordinate 36,261,929, forward strand.
ATATAGGAGGAGGTAGGGGGCAGGGTACATCTACTCTTACGGAAGCATAGAAACCTATATTCCAGCTTACATTGTCTCATGCCTCTGCCCATGGCCACCCAGGTGTGTTGTTGTGGGGTTTCAGCTTTTCTGCCCGCTCCTTGGTAAATAAATCAGCATCCTGCAGTTTACGTTCCCAGAAGGAGACAGAAAACCCAGCCACGGCCTTAAATCCAGTTTAACCATTAATAAAACTAACACTATAGTTAGATCCCTTTTTGTCTCCTTGAATCTGCGTTCAATTCATTGAAGAACTGGTGAGTTGGATAGATATAACATTTATGAACTCCAAGGCTCAGATGGGAAAGAACCTGCCTGCAATGTGGGAGACCCAGGTTTGATCCCTGGGTTAGGAAGATTCCCTGGAGAAGGGAATGGCAACCACTCCAGTATTCTTGCCTGGAGAATCCCATGGACAGAGGAGCCTGGCAGGCCACAGTCTATGGAGTCACAAAGTGTCAGACATGACTAGCACTTTCACTTTATTTCAATCTTTAGAAATGATTTAGTGAACTTTCCATGAACCTTAAACAGTGATTGTTTCGAAACTTCCAAGGGCCTTGCTCTCCATCCAATGACTATATGTATAAATACAAACTATTCCAGTCTAAAATGATGTCCTGGGGCTGCCATTATCTAACTCTTGAACACTGAGACATTCATTTTGGCAAATGAAACTTCATACATTTCCAAAGATATAAACGCTATTTGTGGAGAAGTTAGATGATGCAAGGGTCCTCAGGAGGGCTGAGATGTTTTATCTTATGCCTGTAGCTGTTTATGTGCCACCAGCAGGCATTGCTATCATTAGGTGCCATTTACAGCCAACTGTTCTCACACACCCACATCTTTAATGTTAAGTAGTAAACACAAAACAGCCTTAGCATAATCTGGCTTCACTGGACTGACTGTGAATTCAAAATACTTATTTCTTGTAAAGAGTACACCTTTTGTAAACCATACAGGAACTCTTTAAGTCTAACATATATTCTTAATGAACTCATGAATACCAATATTGTTTAATTTCTCTTAACACCAGACTATCAGTAAGCTAAGTTACAGAGTTCTAAGTTCTTTAGACTTTTTGAATCATCTTAATGTCCTATAGCCAGTTTTTCTAAATACCATACAGGACTAACATACTAGAAATTCATATTACCAGGATGGAAGCTGCAAGTGCTCAAAGAAATTTCTGGTGGGAGTACTGGCTTCCCAGGGATGATATTTTCCTATGCCTTTTTTTTTATTATTCCCACTGACACCTCTCAATCAAACTACACAAGAACCTTGGCCTGTCATTCAAAAAAAGAAAAAAAAAAACCTAAGCAGAATGTCACTGTCAAAGATATTCTAAGTGTTTAGAAGCAAGATAAGACATTAAAAGGCTGAAAATATTTGCTTATTATCTGTGTTCTTTTTGCCTAAAGTCAATACAAAGAGTAATGATCAAGGGCTAAATATTCTGCTGGGCACTTCTACATATATCTCCACCTTGGGAAGTATTGTATAAAATTGCACATTTTTTCAGGGTTGGATACTTGAAATGGATGTTCAAAAAATGGACGTTCAAAAAGATATCATATTAATTACCCAAGCTTAGAACCAAAGAATCCTGGGTTCAAATTTCAGCTGTAAAACTAAATTTCTTGGCCCAGTCACTTAATCATTTTGAGCTTCAGTGAGTTCACCTGTGAAATGAAGATAACAATACTTACTTTGCAAAATTATGAGGATTAAATGACACAGGGAGAACAAATGTTAGTTTCTCCGGCTACTCCTATGAGTTTAGTATTCTTTTCTTGAACTTTACCATTAAATTATAAAAAGGCTGGCATTTTGCCACTTTCTTCTGTTTAGTAAACTTTTTAATAAATCTAGAAAAGCACTAAGACTGGTTTAAATAAGACTATGACATACCTAAATTGTCACTTTAAGCATATTTCCCTTTTTGCTCAAAACAGAAGGGTAACACTATTCCAATGTTTAGTTATCAGATCCTTAAGAATTAGTAAAAGATTTTGATTAGTTTAACTTTGTCACATCAAATATGATTTTTAAAACATAAATTTAAATGCTAATTAAAATATTACCAATTCAAAAAAGGAGCAAAGGGGAGAAACAATTAGTAACTTTACACGAATATTTGAAACTTAGATATGATAAAAAAGATTCCAAATGCAAATTAAGAGAGGTGATATAACTGACAAAATATTGGAATCTAGAAAAATAGGAAGAACACCTACAAACCAGTTACAAAAAGATGAATACAACAGAGAGAATCATCAAACTGCACAAGCAAGCATCATGAACGTATGAAAATATGCTCGACTCCACTAGCAAATCTCTACCCCTCACAACTGAATGCTGTTGGAGGAAATCTTCTAGATTTACAAGGGCTGAGTTAAGAGCTTTACATGCAAGAGTAGGAAGAGAGTACTTCACCTGTATTAAAAAAAAAAAATCTGCAAGTTGGAGAAACCTGGAGATGTGTGCATGGGAGGGAGGGAGAGAGAATCAGTGTGTGTGCATGCATGCACCCAGAAATGGCACATGTTTGCATGTATGGGAGGCGGGGGCACGGGGAGAACTCTTAAAAGAATCTGCAGAATGCCCACCAGCGTAGGTTCAAATAAGCCCTTGCCAGAGAGTGCAACACTCAGCAAAGTATGAACTTTCCTGATCCCCTCTGTTCCTACCTCTCCCTGGTCTTCATCCAGATTATCTGGCAGAAATAGAATCTTTAAGGGGGTGTAGAAACAAAAAGCCAAATCACAACACCCTTCTTCCTGTGGGTCTGTGAGGCCGATAAGGAGGGAACTTCCAGTTATAAACAGAATAATGATTATTCCATGAGACTGGCATTTAAAATTTGCATTGAGACTGCATTTGCAATTTGAATGATCTATGCCTGCTGAATCGGGAAGGGTCCCCAAAGCTGAAACAGATGATGTCACTAATGATGACCTTGCCACCTGATGGAAAGCTTTGTGTGGACAGAAAATACTGGAAGTTCATGTGACTGAGCCCTGCTACCTGCTTGGCCTCTGAAAACAACTGCATTTGCAACTGCCACTAGTCCAGAGGCTCCACATCTACCCCAGATTTTAGAAATTGGCGACATCAGACTTTGCATAGGTCGTGGAGGCAGGGTCCAGGTGATTCCTCTTCCATTTATCCAGACCCACTGAGGTAGGCAGAATTCTGAGAGGGCCCTGGAGATTCCCTGCCTCTGGTAAGCACATACCTTCCCTCAGTTATTCAGTCAAGCACAGCTGTGGGGGTGATTTTGTAATTAAAGTCCCAAGTCAGCTGACCTTAAAATAGAAAGATTATCTGCCTGGGCCAGACCTAATCATGTGGGCCCTTTAAAAGGTAGCATTTTTCCCAGCTGGTACCAGAAGTCAAGGAGACACATTCTGTCTGGCCTGGGGGAAAGCAAGCATCCCATTTGGCTGGCAGAGAGGAGGCCAAGTGGCAAGGAATTGGGACACCTTCCAGGGGCTGGGAGTCTCCTTGCCAGCTGACTAGGAGAAGTAAAAACAGCAACTCAGCCCTACAGCCACAAGGAAATGAATTCTGCCAACAGCCAATGAGCTTGGCAGAGGACTCCTAAACTCAGGTGAGAGTTGCAGCCCGGACCAACACCTTGATTTCAGGCAGGACCTGGAAGAGAGTCCAGACATGTTGGACCTGTACTTCTGACGGTGGCGCAGTGGTAAAGAATCCACCTGCCAATGTAAGAGAGGCAAGATATGCTGGTTCGATCCCTGGGTCAGGAAGATGCCCTGGAGGAGGAAATGGCACCCCACTCCAGAATTCTTGCCTGAAAAATTCCACAGGTGGAAGAGCCTGGTGGGCTACAGTCCTGTAGGGTTGCAAAGAATCGGACAGGAATGAGTGACCAAGCACTGCACAACAGAAATTGTTAAGATAACAAGTGTACCCTGTTTTAAGTTGCTGAGTCTCTGGTAACTTGTTACATAGCAATGGAAAGCTGATACAACCCTCAATTAAGGATTTGAAATTGCCAAAGACCAGTTGTGAAGTCAAGAACTTGTTTCTATCTTTGCCACCCAAATCAAGACACAGGAGGCCTTCCGTTCTGGAGTATCCTTTTCCCTGAAGCATCTGATGGGAGCTTTAGTGGGTAAGTGCCTGGGTCACTTTAACATTGAGCGATCCTGGATGTCTTTAGTTGTGCTGGTTACCCACCCTGTGCTCCTCACCGGACTCTTCCTGCTCTGTGCACTCAGAGGCTGACCTGGACAGTCGGATCCCACAGCCCCCGGGCCACGCTGCTACCCACCGCGGTCGGCCTGTCCATGTGCTGGCTGCAATGGGTGGCAGGGAGGAGAGAGGAAGGCTGGGCCGTTTATCTCCCGGATTGGCCCCATGCGCTGCGTCATGCTCGATCAAGCCAGAACCCCTGCTGACAGACCACTCCATTAGGTGACTCCTGGTTCCTTCTCCTGCCCTTGGCGTCTCAGGCCTAGGACTCATGTGCTGGGGACACCCACCCGGTCACTAGACCCCTGGTCTTCCACCACTATTTTGTGATTGCCCTAAAACCTATCTATATCTGCGTAAATCTCTTCATAGAATTCTCCTCAGTTATGCTATTTTAAAATGCCAACTGTTTCTTAACAGAATTTGACTGTTAGGGTAGTCACAGTGTCCATTTTTAAATGCTAAAACGTGGGACTTAAGATATATTTCTGTATCTTTTGGCTCGCTATGTCCAGCTGTGCCCCTTGACCTTCAAGTATTATTAGCTTCTTATTCCCACCTCCCTGTTAGACTACTGCATAAAATTGGAAAACCATTTGTTGGTGTAAATAATGTAGATCATATGCATACAAGATTTTCTTTATGATGTGTGTGCTTTGTCGCTCAGCTGCGCCCGACTCTTTGTGACCCCAGCCTGTAGCCCCCCCAGGTTCCTCTGTCCATGGGGATTCTCCAGGCAAGAATACTGGAGTGGGTTGCCATGCCCTCTGCCAGGGGATCTTCCCAACCCCAGTCTTCCATATTGCAGGTGGATTCTTTACGGTCTGAGCCACCAGGGAATGTCATTTTCAGTAAAGGAGAAACCTCCTGCTGTGAAATAGTTGCCAGGAAGTTACAAGATGCCTCAGATACCAGTGCTTGGCTGGGCTCTTAAGATAAATGCTTAATGAAATAATGCCTCATCTTTCCCATTTGCAAAACGAGACAATTAGTATTATTTGTCCCCTACTCACAATTAAATTTCATATATAAATGATTATACTTTAGTAATTTTTAAAATATTATTGCTATTAATAATAATAGTTAAGGTGTATTGATGGTTAACTACTTACTAGTCTTAATTCTAAGTTTCTTAGATACATTTCCTATTCAGTCAGTTCAGTCACTCAGTCATGTCCAACTCTTTGCGACCCCATGGGCTGCAGCACACCAGGCCTCCCTGTCCATCGCCAGCTCCCAGAGTTTAATCAAACTCACGTCCATTGAGTCAGTGATGCCATCCAACCATCTCATCCTCTGTTGTCCCCTTCTCCTCCTGCCTTCAATCTTTCCCAGCATCAGGGTCTTTTCAAATGAGTCAGCTCTTTGCATCAGGTGGCCAAAGTAATTGAAGTTTCAGCTTCACCATCAGTCCTTCCAATGAATATTCAGGACTGATTTCCTTTAGGATGAACTGGTTGGATCTCCCTGCAGTCCAAGGGACTCTCAAGAATCTTCTCCAACACCACAGTTCAAAAGCATCAATTCTTCAGCACTCAGCTTTCTTTATAGTCCAACTGTCACATCCATACATGACTACTGGAAAAACCATAGCTTTGATTAGACTGACCTTTGTTGGCAAAATAATGTCTCTGCTTTTTAATATGCTGTCTAGGTTGGTCATAACTTTCCTTCCAAGGAGTAAGCATCTTTTAATTTTATGGCTGCAGTCACCATCTGCAGTGATTTTGGAGCCGCCCATAATAAAATTTCTGACTGTTTCCACTGTTTCCCCATCTATTTGCCATGAAGTGATAGATAGGACTGGGTGCCATGATCTTAGTCTTCTGAATGTTGAGTTTTGAACCAACTTTTTCACTCTCCTGTTTCCCTTTCATGAAGAGGCTCTTTAGTTCTTTGCTTTCTGCCATAAGGGTGGTGTCATTTGCGTACCTGAGGTTATTGATATTTCTCCCAGCAATCCTGATTCCAGCTTGTGCTTCCTCCAGCCCAGCATTTCTCATGATGTACTCTGCATATAAGTTAAATAAGCAGGGTGACAATATACAGCCTTGACTTTCCCTATTTGGAATCAGTCTGTTGTTCCATGTCCAGTTCTAACTGTTGCTTCCTGACCTGCATACAGATTTCTCAAGAGGCAGGTCAGGTAGTCTGGTATTTCCATCTCTTCAAGAATTTTCCAGAGTTTGTTGTGATCCACACAGTCAAAGGCTTTGGCATAGTCAATAAAGGAGAAGGCAATGGCACCCCACTCCAGTGCTCTTGCCTGGAAAATCCCATGGACGGAGGAGCCTGGTAGGCTGCAGTCCATGGGGTCGCTAAGAGTCAGACACGACTGAGCGACTTCACTTTCACTTTTCACTTTCATGCATTGGAGAAGGAAATGGCAACCCACTCCAGTGTTCTTGCCTGGAGAATCCCAGGAATGGGGGAGCCTGGTGGGCTGCCGTCTCTGGGGCCGCACAGAATTGGACACGACTGAAGTGACTTAGCAGCAGCTGTAGCAGATACTTCCTATTACTCTTCACGATAACTCTGTGATAGAATTATTATTATAGTCTTGCCCATTGTACATATGAATGCTTAAATGCAATTTGTAGATGAAATGAAATGCAGAGATTCAGTGCATATAGCTAGTTGGTGGTGACCCCAAGATTCAAACCTACTCAAGCCTGGTATTACTGCCTTATATCTCACGAGTTCACTAAGGCTGCCTTACTGTACACAAAATGCTGATGACAAAAAAAATAGGGGGTGTTATCAGGATGTTAGATACTACTTCAACAAAATCTAGGGGTTTTCTCACGACCTATCTATTGGCCCTTACAAAGTTGTATTAACTCAGGCTTCTAAAGTGTTATGTGATGCCTCTCTCAGAGGAACAAAGCTTCTCTAACCAGGGGAGAAGTATTAAGAAAAGGGAACAATTACTTCTAGGAGAAAATGAAGTTCTCTCAAATATATTTCCTCTAAATAGTGTGGAAATTGGAGGGAATTAAAAAAACATGTTTAGGTAACAAAATATCCATTCATACTCTATGCGAATCTCATATTCACAATCACAAGTAACTTTACGCTAAGACTGCAAAAAAACAGGAGAATGCTTACTGAAACTGCATAAAATTACATGCCCTTTTCTGGGAAAGTAAAAAAAAAAAGATCCAGGTGTATGAAGGCATTATTTTATGTGCAATCTGAAGTACAGTTAACACAAATTGATTGAAAGTTATTTCTTGTCTCATAGCAAATGAGATTGCTTTCTACCTTCACAAGTGTTTTAATAATTAATTACTAAGTTAAATTTTTATGAACTTTAGAAATGTAATTCAAAATATATGAACAAGCCTTGAGCATATTTTAAAATAATTAATACAGTTATTGGAAGGTATAAATTTTTAATTATAGCCGCCCTTGTGAAAGAACCAAGGCCCAGTACAACCTCATTTTTCCCTTGAAGGTGAAATGCTCATTTAAAGATACTAATTCTAATAACATTGGCCAAATGTACGGACTGAGACATTTAAAGTAATTATGAATTTGTAAGTGATGTAATAATTTCATTTTGAGAAGGTTTTTGACTTAATCTTCAAAGTTCTTTGAACTTCCCTGGTGGCTCAGGTGGTAAAGCGTCTGCCTACAAAACGGGATACCCGGGTTCGATCCCTGGGTCGGGAAGATCCTCTGGAGAAGGAAATGGCAACCCACTCCAGTACCCTTGCTTGGAAAATCCCATGGATGGAGGAACCTGGTAGTCTACAGTCCGTGGGGTCACAAAGAGTCGGACATGACTGAGCAACTTCGCTTTCTTTTTTCGCCAAGGCCTTGCATTACTTGGGAGAAATATTCTCAATTTTTAAAAGGTGAAAATAGATCATTTCTCCTTCTGAGAACTTTCCAGGTCATTATAACCTGTTTTGCCTTTAACTGGGGGAATTTTTCTACACTAAGTCAAATATCAACCTGAATCTTATTCCAAGAACCCATTAGAGACTTAAACAAAATGACATCAAAAGAGCCATTCTTTCATTCAGTAAACATAAATTAGACACCTGCACCAAGCATGTATGTGACATTGACAAAAGGTGTGTTGAAAACGTGACTGACCCACACTCTAACCTTTAATAGCTTCCCAGACGTATAAACCGCAAAGCACAGCAATATCAAAAAGGCCACAGTGGAACTACTATCCGTTACTATAAGAGCCCAGAAGATGAAGCTCTGACTCTCTCTCTAGAGTTCAAGCTAGAAGTTACAGGAGGGAAACAGGAGAACACAGTGCATAGACTGTCACAGTATACATTCGCACTCCTGTGTAGTTATAGTAACTTGTATTGAAAGTGAAAGTGAAGTCGCTCAGTCGTGTCTGACTCTTTGCGATCCCATGTCCATGGGATTCTCCAGGCAAGAATACTGGAGTGGGTTGCCATTTCCTTCTCCAGAGGATCTTTCCAACCCAGGGATCAAACCCAGGTCTCCCACACTTTAGGCAGATTCTTTACTGTCTGAGCCACGGTGGGCTTCCCTTGTGGTTCAGCTGGTAAAGAATCCACTTACAATGTGGGAGACCTGGGTTTGATCCCTGGGTTGGGAAGATCCCCTGGAGAAGGAAATGGCAACCCACTCCAGTATTCTGGCCTGGAGAATTCCATGGACTGTATAGTCCATGGGGTTGCAAAGAGTCAGACACAACTGCACTTGTATTATAATGTCACAAATTATTTTTCAGTGGACATATTATATCATAATATTGGTAAGTTTGAATGTACGTTCTCACACATTCACATGTTTATTGGTGAGCTGTGATGATTTTAAGTGGGTAGTACCATGAAAGATAATTGAGTGAATGAACACTTAAAAATAGTATATTTACTGTATAAAGCATGTATTAGTAAGATATGAGGTGATATATGGTGACATATGATATATAGAAATGAGCCCTCTTTATCCAAAACCCCTAAATCTTATTTGGAACCAGCAGTTGAGGGCAGTACATCATGACCTAATATAATGTTTTAGAGTACACTTTTTTATACGAAAAAAAATGTGAGGCCATTGTTTCCTTTCACTTTGACACTATTGAGTTCATGATCTCTGAAACATGAGCATGACAAAGAATATGTCAGGGTAGGATTAAAAATTTCTACTGGTGTTCAATGTTTATTAACACAAAACTGAGTGGAGATGACACATGGGTCAAAACAGGTGTGAAACTGGAATGTCAGTTGCTCATTGTATTCACCTTGGGCCTCTGATAAAGTCCACCCTGAGGTGCTCAGACTGCCCCCTGGACTTACAGTGTGAGGTGGGGGTGCCTCACACAGCCATCAGGGTTCAGTATGTAAGGGTTTGAGGTGGAAGCCGTGTAATGGTCGCGCACCTGTGGTAAGACTGCACTGGTGCCTCTTAGAAGTCGGTTCAGACCACTGGCCTCCTCACTGTCCACCTCTTGCCTATTGTGATGAACCTCAAAGTGAAATGCCAAGAAGCAACAGAAGTCAATCAAAAACTATTCCATTGATCAAAAACTCTCTGTCATGTCCTTCCATGTTAAAGGAAATGGTTATTTTCTAGTCTGGAACTTAAGGGTTAGAGGTTGCCTAGTTCTACCTCATGATGCTTATCTCACGTGTGAAGCATGTCTTCATCACAGAGAAAGGCAGGTTAGTGTGGCCTTGGTTTTCTTTCTGTCTCTACTTCCACTCTTGGGATGTTGGGGAGTCTTCAAAATGAAAATTCTCTCAGTTTAATGTAAAAGGGTCTGAGAGAAGCAAACCTCCTCTTTTCACTACTGACTATTCAGTCTGCAGATTTCAGTTTCTGCTCCCATAGTATGAATAGGATTCAAATCTGAGTCCTCTGAGCCCACATCATTGCCTATAGTAGAAGATGGCATCTCAAAAATGTTAAGAGTTTGTAGCTATCAGCCCACTCCTTCAATGCCCCTCCATCTGGGCACACAATCCTGTATCCCTTTACGATGAGAGAGAGAGGCAGAAACTCCATCCTTTTTATGATTTAGCATTGGATATCTCATACCATTGCTACTGAGATATCCATTAGTCAAGGCCCAGATTCTAGGGAGAGAGGGAGCAAGAGAACATAAATCCCACTGAGAGGAGTGTCAATCACCTTGTAAGAAAAGCATGTGAGACTGAATAAACATACTGATACAGCCATCTTCAGAGCGTATAATCTTCAATATGTCACACCCTCTCTCCAAGTAAGAAGGGCCCAGTCCTTAGAGATATAATGGCTATTCTCTTCTTCTTCTCAGGGTAAGGAAAATAATTTTATTTATTCTCTTACAAGAACGGACAAAATGTTTCCTCATAAAAGAAATGAAAATTGCATTGAATATATTCATATCCAATTGGAAGTATATAAACTTGCTTCTGCCAAATGAATCCATCAGTGGGAATCATTAAACCAAGGTTCATGTAGGAATTGGCAGATTTAGGAAGGAGATTGTGGACTCAAATTTCTGATTAGGTTGCTGTAGTCTGTAAGAAGTAAATATTTTATCTTCATCCTGTTTCCGGCACTGAGCTAACACTGTTGGGATTTCCTAAGTGATGAGAGCTTCAAAGGTGTCTTTTGTTCTGTTCCTTAGGTGGGTTTTGGACCAAAACCTAAGGATGGGGGCTAGTTGCCAGGGAAACTAATCATGTGATTAGAGGTTCACTCAGAAAAGGATTCTTGCCTGGAGAGTCCCATGGACAGAGAAGACTGCCAGGCTACAGTCCATGGGGTAGCCAAGAGTCAGACACGACTGAAGTGATGACTTAGCATGCACACACAGAGAAGGAAAGGCTTCCCATGAGAGTCCCTTGGACAGCAAGGAAATCAAACCAGTCAGTCCTAAAGGAAATCAACACTGAATATTCATTGGAAGGACTGGTGCTGAAGCTGAAGCTCCAATACTTTGACCACCTAATGTGAAGAGCCAACTCATTGGAAAAGACCCTGATGCTGGGAAAGATTGAGGGCAGGAGGAGAAGTGGGTGACAGAGGATAAAGATGGTTGGATAGCAAAACCAGCTCAATGGATATAAGTTTGAGCAAAGAGGTAGTGAAGGACAGGGAAGCCTAGCATGCTGCAGTCCATGGGGTTGCAAAGAGTCAGACACGACTTAGCAAATGAACAACAGAGAAGGAAGAGGGGCTGGAAGCTGGCTCAATCACCAACAGCCAGTGATTGAATCCTGTCTGTGTAATGAAGCCTCCAGAAAAACCAGAAAGGATGGGAATCAGAGAGCTTCCAGGTTGGTAACGTATGAAGTTTCAAGGAGATTGGTGAACTTGGAATGCACATAGGAGCTTTGTGCCCTTCCCCATTACCTTGCCTTATGTATCTCTTCCATTTGGCTATTCCTGAGTTGTATCTTTTTATGATAAGCCAGTAATCTAGTAAGTAAAATGTTTCTCTGAGTTCTGTGAGCTGCTCTAGCAAATTAATCAAACTCAAGGAAGGGATCATTGGAACCTCTGACCTATAGCTGGTTGGTCAGAAAGATAGGTGGCAGCCTGGACTTGGACTGTCTCCAGGTAGAGAGTGTCAGAATTGAGTTAAATTGTAGGTCACCAGAATTGTTTGATAATTTGAGGAAACATCCCCCACCCCCGATACACACACACACACACACACACACACACACACACACATATACACTAGAATTGGATGATGAATCTTTGAGAACAACTTAGAACCAAAGAGTACTTCACTTGTTATAATATCACTAACTAGTAACTTTATATCCATCATGAAAATATGTCCAAAAAGTACACAATAAAGAATTCTATAGGTAACACAACACTGTAAATCAACTATACTTCGATTTACAAAAAGAATGCAGTAGGTAAAACTTTATTAGAAAAAGTACTCAGCAGTTTATTGGGAGGTTAAGTCTCTTGAAACAACTTCCTGTAGGGACAGAAAAATAGTATGGATAATTTGGCTAAAACATCCTTTGAATCCCAAATCACACTTTGAAACCCAAAGAAAAGAGAAACAATTAATTTAAAACATTTATACCACATAATGATCTAAGACTTGGTTATTAGTAAGAATGGAATAACATTTAATTTTCTTATTATTAAATACAGAGTACAGAGTAAATTAACAAAAGAGTTGTAGACTATGGACTTGAGTAAATTATTCTAAGGGAGGAAAAAGAATTTTTCCACTATCTATCTGAGTTCTTACCTGAGACCTCTTTAGTAAAACATAGATTAACAAGAAAAATTCAAGCAGATTATTAGTATGTATACTTCGTGAATACATGGGAGAAACCCAGGGGAAAAAAGTGCGTCTCTCTGAGGTAGGTTAGAATTCAGGCTTACATATCATCATAGGGAAAAGGGAAAGGGAAAATAGACCTTTTAGGGCAGGGTAAATGATTTTTAGGAAAAGTGAATGGTCCCTTAGAAGAATAGGTTGAAGGTATGATAGTTAGTGACAAAGTTTGTCTGCGTGTCTCCTGTAATGAAACTCCTCAGAAGAGGATTTATGACAATTTAGTTTCTTTTGGAGGATCTGTCTTTAGGTTTGTAAGGGTAGTTCAGAGAGAGCGTGTCTGTACAGTTGCCATTTCGCAAGTGTCTACAGTTCAAAATAATCAGTATACTAAAGGGCACATTCTAAGGTTGTGTATTCTGCTACCCTTTATTATCAAGAATTTCTAGTAAAATAATTGATACCAGTAGCTGCCTTCTAGGTATTTGAAGTCCCTTAAGTAGGTTTTTTTTTTCTTATATATTTCTGAAATCTCTTAAATGCTTTAGGTTTTCTACATTTAATCATCTATATTTCCTCTCTCTTGCAAGAAATTTTCAGTTAAGCAACGATAATTTCAGTCAAACCTTTGTCTAACACACTGCATTTTGAGCAGACAGGGTCTAAAGAGAGAACTGGTCAAACTTGAGAGCCCAGAAGCCAAAAGAAAACCTTTGTGGATGGATCCTCAGTTCTGTGCCCTGAAAGAGAAAATGTAGCTAGGTTTCCAAGGTCCTCTCTGGAATTTGAGACCTTGATAAAAAGCCTTTTCCCTCTCTATGGATTGGGGGAGACTCCTGCAGAAGACAGAGAGTGGCCCTACCCATGCTTGAGACCCCAGAGTTAGCTCAGACCAAGTTGTGAAAGCTTGGGGTGTCTGAGAAGAACCAAGCCGTGACTGCCCTCTGCTGGACAGCCTAGATGACCAACCTCTCTGAGACTCGGTAGGACTAGATGCCAGATCCCCTTCACTCTCCCTCCTGCCTAAGCTCATCAATACTCTCACTAGGCTACTTGCTACAGCCTCTATGCCACCATGCTGGAACTTTCTTCTCCTGAGATGTGTACTGTGGCTTCTTAAGTAGTGCTAAGTATGCACTGAATTTTTACTTTCCCCAGTTTTTAAGCAAGGTGACATTCCGCCGCAAGTCTGAGATACCATTCTCTCCTCAGTTCCACCCAAAACTCCAATGTGCTTTATCTCTAAGATGTAATGGACTACCAGTAAATGTGACTACTTTGCAATTCACTAATTGCTCTTTACGTTTGCTGAGTTCCCATCTATGTAACAGATGGCTATGGGCTAGTGATCTTAAAATTGACTGAGAGGAACAGAGAATAAGAACAGAAAAACACTGAGTTAGAAAGAGAGCTGAGTTCCAATACTAACTTTATCACTCCAGGCCTCATTTATCCCTGTCTGAATGGAAAAAGATGAGTTATATCACTATTCCCAATTTAAGGTCCTTAGGCCCCCTAGAGAGTTTAAAATGTAATCACATAAAAAAATAAATAAAATAAAATGTAATCACAAAGATCTGGGAAATATAAATGGCCCATGCATATGTTAGCCAAAACATCACATTTCTAAAGATGTAATTATATAATTATTAGTAAAAATATTTAATAATTATTACTTTCAGTCACTCAGTCATGTCCAACTCTGCTACCCCATGGACTACAGCATGCCAGGCTTCCCTGTCCATCACCAGCTCCCGGAGCTTGCTCAAACTCATGTCCATCGAGTCGGTGATGCCATCCAACCATCTCATCCTCTGTCGTCCCCTTCTCCTCCTGCCTTCAATCTATCCCAGCATCAGTATCTTTTCAAGTGAGTCAGTTCTTCCCATCAGGTGGCCAAAGTATTGGTTTCAGCTTCAGCATCAGTCCTTCCAATGGATATTCAGGACTGATTTCCTTAGGATTGACTGGTTGGATCTCCTTGCAGTCCAAGGGACTCTCAAGAGTCTTCTCCGGCACCACAGTTCAAAAGCATCAATTCTTCAGCATTCAGCTTTCTTTATAGTCCAACTCTCCCATCCATACATGGCTACTGGAAGAACCATAGCTTTGACTAGATGGACCTTTGTCAGCAAAATAATGTCTCTGATTTTTAATATGCTGTCTATGTTTGTCATAGCTTTTCTTCCAAGGAGTAAGCATCTTTTAATTTCATGGCTGCAATCACCATCTACAGTGATCTTGGAGCCCCAAAAAATAAAGTCTGTCACTGTTTCCATTGTTTCCCCATCTATTTGCCATGAAGTGATGGGACCAGATTCTATGATCTTAGTTTCCTGAATGTTGAGCTTTAAGCCAACTTTTTCACTCTCCTGTTTCCCTTTCATCAAGAGGCTCTTTAGTTCTTCTTCGCTTTCTACCATAAGGGTGGTGTCATCTGCATATCTGAGGTTATTGATATTTCTCCCGGCAATCTTGATTCCAGCTTGTGCTTCATCCAGCCCAGCATTTCTCATGATGTCATCTGCATATAAGTTAAATAAGCAGGGTGACAATATACAGCCTTGACATACTCCTTTCCCAATTTGGAACCAGCCTGTTGTTCCATGTCCAGTTCTAACTGTTGCTTATTGACCTCCCTACAGATTTCTCAGGAGGCACGTAAGGTGGTTTGGTTTTTATTATTATTATTATTACTTTGGCCTTAGACTAATACATTTGGTTATTTTTGCTTTAATTTGTAAATTATCTACATAATGCAAAAATCTTGGGACCACATCCTTCTGTGGATTTAAATGACTCTATCATTTAATCCAAAATTTATCTGACACATCACCCTCATCTGTATAACTATCAGGAACCTCCTTAATCATTTCTCCCATAGTTACTTCTGAGAGTACCTGGAGAGTTATACAAATACCCACAAAGCAGTGAACTCCTTTTTGCCCTCCTATCAACTCGATGATAACTCCCCTCTGCAAATCCAAGATTGTAAGCACCACCACCTTGGTTGCAGACACTGTCTAGGAAGGTCCGCCAGGCCCATGAGATTGTCTGCTTGACTTTCAGTGCTACAGGACCCTTGAGTTGCTGATAAGTTTGTATACCCTGTAGTTTTTGTTACACTTACATGAAGCCAGATTCAGCACAGAATGAAGGAGAATGCTTCTCCCCATAAAGCCCAGATAAAGCCATGGACCCTAGCCAAGTTGAAAGCTAGAGAACACATGCTTTCAACCACTGTCTTACAATCTCTGAAGCCCCATCCAACCCTTCTTCATTCTTCTGGACAGGAAAAAGAGGGGAAAGTATTCTTCTCTCCAGACTAGTTCCCCCACACATGAGTTAATTCACTAGGACATCAGAGCTCTTGGTGAAACAGATTAATTCAAGGGAGTCAGTGGAGGAAAAAATAATAAAAGAAAAGCTTAGTGGTGATAATATTTGAGAACTCTGAGCTGGGTGGTGTTTAAGTCCCCATTCAGTACTCTCTTGATGGTATAACCCTTCTGGCATCACCTTGTCTCACCAGGAATGTGGGGGTTTTCTTTATTGGCTTTCTTGGAATACTTCATCCCTGTTGTTATTGTTCAGTCACTAGGTTGTGTCCAACTCTTTGTGACCCCATGGACTGCAGCATGCCAGGCTTCCCTGTCCTTCACTATCTCTTGGAGTTTGCTCAGACTTATGTCCATTGAGTCAGTGATGCCATTTCTTCTGCTCTGACCTGCCACCAATTCCACACTTGTTCTTCATTCTCTTTTTTCCTAACATGCATTACATATCTTTTCTAACCAGTACAATTTCTATTGTTTGTAGTGATTTTATTTTTCCTACTTAGATGTCACCAGAGAATAATTTGATATTAATGAGCTTCTTTATATATTATAAAAAAGACAATATCCACAAATTTGAGTGCTTAGAGATAGATGCTTTAGAGATATCACCTTATTTTGTGATATCATGTAATATATGTGATAGATCATTCTAATACCATTTACAGAACAAAGAATATGGACTATTTTATTGGTTGCCAATAAAATGGCAAAACAAAGATTTAAAACCAGTTCAGCCTTCAAATCCATTCTCTTAAATCTCTGCTCAGGAAAGCTAAGAAAAAAGGAAGCAAAAAAGACCTTTGCAATCAAAATAAATTTCACAGAATCCATGCACTAAAGCTTATTAACTCATCTGTAAGGGAATTTCTCAGACTCTGAATCAGAACCTAAAATAGTCACTCTAATCCCAATCCCATTTCTAAATTATCTGTTTTCTAAATCTATGTCAGATAGCAAACAGCCTGTTGACAGCTGTGAGAGGAATAAATGATCTAATTACCAGATTCAGAGAAAAGAAGAGACAGGAAAGTTATAAAAATTAGTCTCACAAACTGAAAAATTCCCAGAAGGGTAGGATTGCTTAGAGGCACATAGCGGTACATTCTAATATCAGATGAGTGCAATAGTTGGTGTTCATAAATTCTGAGGGCATTTTGTCACCCTTATACTCTACTTAAAATAACTCCATTAAATTTTCCAAAAGACATGAATCAGCAGCTGCAAGTTCTCGTTTATACACTTTTTTAAAAACGTAAAGATAACTTTCTGCGTTGAGTATTCTAGTTCCACTGTTGGAAAACAATTGATTTTATCCAACACGAAATTTGAATTTTTAAGAGTATATTAATCCATTTTTGTAAAGCTCAAGAAGAAGCAAAGTAAAACACTCTTTTGTTTAGAAATATGTGATAAAATAATTTTTTAAACCATACATTATAAAAACAAAACTTTTATACACAAAGGAATAATGGTCCTAAAATTTGAGATAGTGCTTTCCTCCAGGAGGAGACAGGGAGTTGAAATAAGCAAGTAACCCAATTCAAAAATGGACAAAGGATTTGAATAGACATTTATCCAAAGAAACTATCAATAAAAAAATAAGGACATGAAAAGATTCTCAACATCATTCTTTACTCATTAGGAAAATGTGTATGAAAACCACAATGAGACACCATTTCTCACCCACTAAGGTGGGTATATAAAAAAGACAAACAGGAGCAAATGTTGCCAAAGATGGGCAGAAACTGGCACTCACACATGGCTGGTGAGAATGTAAAATGACAGTTATATTGGAAAACAGATTAGTGTTTCCTAAAAAACGTTAAAAAAAAAAAAAAAAAAAAAAACTTACCATGCAATCTTGCAATTCCAGTCTTTCATATCTACCTAAAAGAAATGGGTAAATTCTATGATACATAAGATATCTCAATAAAACTCTTTTTAAAAAGCATAACAGATTTCAACTTTTTCCTCTAACATTTTAGTAGACTACCCACATTATTCAAAGCCCCTGTGAAATTGTTCCTAATTGAAGCAACACATGACTGTGCTGTTCATCTCCTTCTAGTTTGCATAACTGACAGGTGGAAAGGAGAGGCTTAATTACCCGCAAATTACCCTCATTATCATTCCTTCCAATTTAAACAGCCAAAGTGCGGTTGTGAGTAATGTCACTAAAAATGTGCCAGTTTGCAGTCCTAACAACAACAGGAAAAATACTGATGACTGGTGACCTTTGAGTCATTGACCGTGGTAGCTTTGCCTCTGCCTTGGATCAGCCAGAATATGTCACGTTTTACCTTAAAGTCAAAGAAAAGAGTTGATAGTAACTCTCTTATTTAAAAGAAAATGATCAACTTTTCTTGATTCACCTTTAAAATTATATATGTAGATGATTATCTACAGAGCAAAATAGAAAAGTAGATGAACATGAACATGGCTGAAAGGCATCAAATCCAAAAAGAAAAAAGATTCACTTGGAGGCATACCTGCTATTCCTCTGAGAAAGTATTCTTTTGGTTCTTCACATAGAACTTGACAAGGTTCAACATGTCCTCTCATTCGTATTTCCCTGGAGACTCAGATGAATGTTTCTGTGATGGTTGTTTTGAATGGAGACATACTCTTTAAATTTATGTCTAGTGTATTATTGTTCTGTGGAGTTTATGGTGGTTGTTTTTTTAATATGACTGTTCTGAAAGCCTTTTAGAAGAAGACCTAGGATGAACTTAATGGCTTTGTTTATGCTGTTTTGGAGAGCAGGTTCTTTCTGCCCTGCAAAATGAAAAAGTTATTTGGGGAAACACAACATAGACTGGCATATTTTTTCTCAGATCTGTGGTAATGTTACCATGAGGCTAGAACTATCAGACCAAGACAGCAAAGCCATTGAGAGTGCCATTAGCACTGAAATGCACGCAGCCTAATTTTCTATTACTGGTGATGCAGAAGGAAAATATGGCAAAGCAACAAGAGAATAACATGAATTATTTCCCTTTTTATTTATCACTTTATATTCAACCAGACAGGAAGGTAAAGAGCAACAGAGAGTTCTCCATTTGCTAACAAAGCAATTTAGATTCATTAAACATCATTGGTCACCTTAGAAGACATATCCTGGACTTAGACATTGTTCAAGGACTTCCCTTTTTTATGGAATATCTTCCTCTTCAATCTTCTCCTGATAAAATTCATTACTTGAGTTTGGAACAGAGAAAGGACATTAGTGGGAAAAATGGGGAAAATCTGAATAAAATCTGTCATTTAGTGAATAGTATTGTATCAGTATTAATTTACTAATTTTGCTTATTGTGCCAAGAGTATGTAAAATGTTCGCCTCAGGAACAGCTGGGTGAAGGGTACAAAGGAATACTCCTTTGCAGCTGTCCTATAAACCCAAATATATTTCATAACAAAACCACTAGAGAATGCAACTTAAAGAGAGTTACTAAACGTAGATCAACAAAATTCTACTCTTCCTGTAAGTAGTGGATCAGATACCTTCCCTGTGATGTCTGTTTTTATCCACTACCAGTAAGAAGTGAAACAAGGTCACATTCTCTGATGGCCTTTTGTTTGTTTACAGCACATATCACATTCTAACATTTATTATCGATGTCCACATTTAATCTACCCTGTTAAGAAAGCAGAAAGGGTTAGGCCCAATAAACTGTGAGTTTAAATCCTAGTTTTATCAACCTTGGGTGAATGACTTAGCCTCCCTAAGTCTCAGTTTCTCTATCTAAAGAAGTGAGATTAACCAGGTAACTAGATTCAATGATCTTACATGCATAAAGATCTTTGGAAAAAGCTGAGCACCTCATAGAAGCTCAAAATACGTATTTATGTATTGATCCCATTACCCTTATTATTAGACTATGTTTCTTGGTATCAGGGACATTTTCATCACAGTTCACAGTGACGTGAAATATGGATGCTCAGAAATGGGTTAGTGAATCGAAGTGATTCCAGAATACGCTTTTTCAGGTTGATGTGTATGTCAAACATTCTCATTTAACTCTCTACTCCAGTAATTTATTTCTCTAAATTATTATTACACTTTTTACAGTATTCTCAATTCTCAAAAGTACACATGTATACTCAATTATATCTAGCCCAAACCATTGAAATTTCTCATGAAACTACAATAGGAGAAAAGGGTTTGTTTTTTTTTCATATCAAGTTACTGAGTAAACCTTAAATGTTCCCCTTTTCTATTTCCCTCTCTGAAGCAAGAATTTACCTCTCACTACAACTCAGTAACCTGTGTCACATTCTTGGGCTTGTCAGTGCCTGTTTCAGGGGACCCTGCTCAAAATCTGCAGGGCTTGCTGTGGTTTGTTAACATCTTCATTTCCAGTCACAAAGCAGGCTCTATATATTCTAACCCTACTCATACCCACGTGTTCTGGGACTTATCAAAACTGAAGAGAGCTGGAGTAAAATAGGATGACATTTTCACTTACTTTTTATATGAATATTATGAAAACATTTATTAGCGTAAGTCTAATTGTTTCCTCATTCATTCATCCATTCTCTTTGACAAAGGGTGATTGATTGTTTAGTACCTACCAGCCACGAAGCAAAATACTGAAAATATGAAAAAAAAAAAAGTTCCTACCCTAAATAAGTTCGTGTCCTCTAGACAGACAAATGTGTAAACAGCTCATTAAAATGCAATGTGAACTGTGCAATAAAAGGATGTTACGGAATATTATGGGACCATAAAAGAGCATTTCAGTCTGGGGAGAAGAGGCACATTATGACTCCAAAGCATAGTTCTCAGCCAGAGCTGCCATGGAAATTATCTGGGCAGCTTTAAAAGATACTGATTCCTGGGAGCCACTTACATACATTCGATTATGATTGGCCTGGGGTGTTTTCTTAGGGAATAGGATCTTTTCATACTCTACTGTCCTAAAGAAGGAGAAGAAACTAGCCAGGCTGAGGACTGGGCAGAAAGTGAGGAAGGGCATGGAGAAAGGGTATGTCAAACAGACAGCAGCATGGGCAAAGCCATCAAGGCAAGAAAGAGGAAACTGACAAGCATTCCGGTTTTGTTTAAGGGCAGTGTCATAAGTAGGCTTTCGATGTTGAGAGCAGAGGTAGGAAGGGAGATGAGAGGTGAACAAGCAAGCCATGTGCTGCTTCAGGATAACAGATTTGGGGCAAAGAAATGCCATGGTCAGATTTACATTGTAGATAGCTTCCTCTGCTTGCTGAGTAGAAGCGGGGATGCTATTGGGTTGGCCAAAATATTTGCTCAGGTTTTTCTATACGATGTTATGGAAAAACTG
This sequence comes from Cervus elaphus, assembly GCF_910594005.1. NCBI lineage: Eukaryota > Metazoa > Chordata > Mammalia > Artiodactyla > Cervidae > Cervus > Cervus elaphus. The sequence goes on from NC_057831.1 coordinate 36,283,063, forward strand.
GAACAAACTTCTTGGCCAGCCCAATAGATAGCCACGACTGGAGGCAGGGAGAAAGAATCAGGATGTCCAAATGATACACGAAGGCCAGAGTCTTACAATGGCATTAGGAAGAGATTCCTAAAAACTGTTTGGAAAGTCATATTAGCTGGCCTTAGATATTGTTGGGGTGTGGTGAAAGAGGTGAAAAGAGAAATCTGGTGAATGGGTGAATAGAGATTACTTCCTACTGAGACAAGATGGTGCTGGCAGTAGGTTTAAGAAGAAATGTGATCTGCTCAGCTGGGAACACAGTGCATTTGAGACGCCTGTGGAGCTTTGAGATGGAGATATTGTACTAGGCCACCTGGTCCAGGTTTCAGGATGGATGAGAACATGGATTTGGACTCATTCAAGGTTGCTTTTGCTTTGCCTGGATCCTGAAGCAGCAAATAAGCAATGCAAAGATAGGGATGTGACAGACTGACATAGTTCCTCATTGTCTCTCTTTTATTTTAAGGAGACACATTGCAAATGCAGTGTCTGGGCAGTGTATGTGAACAATTTTTCCACCGAGACAAAAGAATTACAGATCTATGGGCTTTCCTGACTTTTATACCCTCAGCCATGTCAGCAACTTACGGTAACATTTGAAGCTCTGATTCTGCTGTTCCACAGACCACATTACACAAGCCTACTATCTGGGTTGTGAGGCTTGAAGTTCTTGCTTTGTCAGTACCAGAGAAAATGACTTTTAGACCCAAGTCAGTCTGGTTACATATATCTTATAGGTTCTTTTAGTTACATCTCAATAGGCAATGATATTTGGAGGAGTGTGGGTAAGGGCTAAGCCTTACCATGACTTCAATACCAGGTTATAAAGAAAGCAAGTAGCAGACCAAATTCTACCATAAACACAGATATTAATTAGTGTTCTGCTCTCTGTTCTCATAACAAACCACCCTAAAACTTAATAGACTATGTCAATAAAAAATTGATCAGTCCATCTGAGAAAAAAATGGAAAATTTTCTTCAGGTCAAATTTGAGGATTATAACTCAGGATGAGCACCTCAGAAAGCTCTGAGAACTCTTCCTCCCTTTAGAAGTCAAAGCACAATTATATAACTTTTTTGAGACAGAGCTGTACATTAAATGGCATATGATTGACAGTTTACATAATCCAGATCTATGCGCCATGTGACCCCTTATGAGATGCAGAAGGAATGGCATCTTTAAGGAATTGCCTTGTTGATGCTAGGGGAATGTTGCTCCTTATGGTTGAGCAGGTATTTCTGCTGTTGGGGAAGGATAAACAATGCAGAGTGTGGGGAGAGGGAAGGCCAAAGAGCAGAGGAAATTTTTGTTTTAATTTCTTTTGCCTTGCCATAAAATAAAAATTTTGTTTCAAAGCTGAAATAACAATCTTACTATTAATATCTCACAGTTCTGAGGTATAACTGATCTCAGCTGGGTGATTTTTTTTCCTTGAGATCTCTCAGTTGTCATGTCTGCTGGGGTTCTGTAGCACAGACAGATTGAACACCCATGATGGCTACTCACACGGCTGGTTTGAAAGCTGGCTTTGGTTGGGAGCTCAGCTGGAGCCACCACACCTGCGCATGTCCTCTTTTTTGTGGCCTGGCTTCTTCCCACCACACGGCATCTGGAAGCAGGGCAGTGAAGGGCTGTACCCAGAACTGGCAGAGTCATTTCTGCTCTACTCTATCACCAGCCATTCCAGCAGCCACGGAAATAGTCCATATTCAATGGAATGAAGAAACAAGTGCCTATAGCTTGATGGGAGAGTGACAAGGTCACATTGCAGAAGATCAGTCTGTGAAAATACGGTCTGCCACAGTTAGCAAACTGGCACAATGCAGTCATGCAACCCATTATTTAAGATCAAGCCTCAGCTTTTGAGACAAGTGCTCGGGCCTGGTGCACTGGGAAGACCCAGAGGAATTGGGTGGAGAGGGAGGTGGGAGGGGGGATCGGGATGGGGAATACGTGTAACTCCATGGCTGATTCATGTCAATGTATGACAAAACCCACTGCAATGTTGTGAAGTAATTAGCCTCCAACTAATAAAAATAAATGAAAAAAATAAATAAATAAATAAATACTAACAAGGCTTTACACACCTTTTGCAGAGAAAGCAATGGTTCCATTTCCTGCCATCCTACAAAAACAATTTTTAAACTATGATTAATTTGTCATTAAGAATCAAGCCCCATAATTAAAAATTAAAATGGCTTATTAAAAAAATATTTTTCATAAAAACTTCACCTGAAACAAGTATAACACCATTCCAGAAATAGGGTTTGGCTGACTGGGTTTTTTGGTGGTGGTGGTGGTGGTATATATATGGCATCAAAGAATATGGACTCCTTGAGGCCCATGGAACACCTCAGGGATTAAGCTCAGGACACTATCCCAAAGTTAACAGGGCTTATGAAACTCATGTACTCTGTGTGTTCAAGGTTGATGAATGTCTAAAATATTCAGCACATGTATTTCCAGGTGGGTCAGTGGTAAAGAATCTACCTGCCAATTCAGGAGATGCAGGAGACATGGGTTCGATCCTTGGGTCAGGAAGAACCCCTAGAACAGGAACTGCCAACCCATTCCCATATTCTTGCCTGGAAAATTCCATGGACAGAAGAGCCTGGCAGGCTACAGTCCATGGGGTTGCAAAGAATCGGACACAATTGACTGAGCTTGCACACATATACTTCCCCATTATCAGTGATATTGTGAGATCAATGAGTATTTTTAGATAATATGTGGAATCATCATCAGGCACTGGGGAACTGCTGCATTTGTCTACACAGGAGTTTCTGGGAATAGGTTTGTTCCTCACCCAGCACAGATGCCCAGAGACCATTGGATATGAAAGTCTGAGCATTTGCAGAGACCTCAGGGTTGGATATTTTAATTTAGAAAGCATCAGATATAAAATTTTAAGCCATTTTTAAACTATTAAAAAAAAAATATGAGGCTGGATGAAATCCCCCAGGAAGGGTTAGTACAATGAGAAAAGCAGTGATTCTTGGTCAAAAAGCAGTGATTCTTGGTCAATCTCTGTGTCTTCTTAAATTTCTTTCATCAATGTCTTATAGTTTTCAGTGTAGAAGACTTTCATCTCCCTGGTTAAATTTATTACTGTTTTATTCTTTTTGTTGCAGTTGTAAATGGGACTGTTTCCTTACTTTTCTTCCTGATGCTCTGTTATTAGTGTATCAAATCACAACAGGTTTTTGTGTACTGATTCTGAAATTTTACTGAACTTGTTTATTAACTCTAACATTTTGAGTGGGGCTTTTTTAGATTTTCAATATATACTTTCATGTCCTCTCCAAATAGTATAACACTTCTTTCTTTCAACTGTGGACGCCTTTTTTTCTTTTTTTCTTAATTGCTCCAACTAGGACTTTCATACTATGTTGAATAAAAGTGCAAGAGCAGACATCCTTGTTTTGTCCCTCATCTTAAAGGGAATGGTTTCAGCTTTTCACCATTGAGTACGAAGTTAGCTGTGGACTTGTCTTCTATGGTCTTTATTATGTTATGTTCCCTATTTACCACTTTGTTGAGAGTTTCATCGTAACTGAATGTTGAATCTTGTAAAATGATTCTTCTGCATCTATTAATATGATTAAATGATTTCTGTCCATTTTGTTAATGTGATGTGTCATCATTATTGATTTGCCTATGCTAAACCATCTTTGCATTCCTGAGATAAATTCCGTTTGAACATGGTATATAATTGTTTTAACGTATTGTTGAATTAGGTTTGCTAATATTTTGTTGAGGATTTTTGTATTTATGTTCATCAGAGATATTGGCCTGTAGTTTTCTGTTCTTGTAGTATCCTTGTCTGGTCTTGGTATCAGGGTAATACTGGCCTCATAAATGTGTTTGAAGGTGTTCTTTCTCTTCTTTTTTTGGAAGCGTTTGAGGAGGATTGCTATTAAATCTTTTTTAAATGTTTAGTAAAATTCACCAATGAAGTCATCTGGTCCTAGACTTCAGTTTGTTGGGAGTTTTTTGATTACTGATTCAAGCTCCTTATTAGTAATCAATCTCTTCAGATTTTCTGTTTCCTCATGATTCAATCTTGGTTGATTGTATGTCTTTAGGAATTTTTGCACTTCTTATGAATTGTTTTGAGGATAGACAGCCCTCAAGTTTTTATGTTTAAAAGCTGAAAGTCACTGAGAGAATTGTGCTCGGTCATCTCTTGGGGAGTGGGATGAGAGTTGAATAACTTTAAGAGAAGAAACCAAAATAGTCATAGAAGAAAGGATGTGGAAATCTTCAAGTAGGAAGGCATAGCCCTGGAGGAGGGCATGGCAACCCACTCCAGTATTCTTGCCTGGGGAATCCCCATGGACAGAGGGGTCCTGGTGGGCTACAGTCCATGGGGTCACAAAGAGTCAGACACGACTGAACGACTAAGCACAGCACAGGAAGGCATAGAAATTTCAACATGTCCTGGGAGAAACAGACAGTAGTGTCTCCTATTTCTGAAATCATCTTAAGGTGTGTGTGTGTGTGTGTGTGTGTGTGTGTGTGTGTGTGTGTGTGTGTGTGTGTGTGTGTGTGTGTGTGTGTGTGTGAAGTCACTCAGTCGTGTCCAACTCTTTGCGACTCCATGGACTGTAGCCTACCAGGCTTCTCTGTCCATGGGATTTTCCAGGCAAGAGTACTGGAGTGGGTTGCCATTTCCTTCTCCAGGGGATCTTCCCAACCCAGGGATCGAACCTGAGTCTCCCGCATTGCAGGCAGATGCTTTATCCTCTGAGTCACCAGGGAAGCCCCTATCTTAAGGCATAGCCAAAGTCAAAGAGGAATTAGATATGAGCCATACAGGAATGCTGGATACCAGACAGAGTGGCACCCCACCTCAGAGAGAACTAGCAGAAAATAGGCACAAAATAGTAGAGCTGCCAGTCTTTGGGTGGGCCCACAGGTTTGGACACTGAAATATCAACATTATATATGAGTAGATAGTCTCATGGTCAAGGCTTTGGGGGAGTGGCATTGTAATACTGGTATCCATTTGGAAAACAGACACGATGGAGCCAAACGAAATTAACCATGCTTTAGCCAGTTATCTTCTGAGATAAGGCCTATACATGTTTTTAAATTACACATTATTATTATGGCACTCTTTTTCTCTCATGGCCTTGACTAGAGTTCGGTTCTCCACAGATGATGCTACTCTTTCTGTGGGAACTTGTTCTCCCAGCTCTCATGTATTAAACGCTTACATGTAGGGCTGTCATGGCATTCTCTGGAAGTTCACTGCTTCCAGACCTTGGGAATCCTACCTTTGTAAAGCTTAGGTATCTAGCGAAAGCATTCAAAATGCCTTTTCTGTCAATGACCTGATCTTCTCACCTCTTCCCCTTGTTTATCCAATGTTCTGAGTGCTCACTGACCCATCTACCCCACACTCATACCACTGGAAGTTTCAAGGAATATGTAGACTGTTGTATAACCAGCTTGTGGACATGTGACCTATGCTTTCACACATAGCTCCACACTGAAATGGGTTCAACACTTGGTTAAATGTTCTACTTCTGCCATCTTAAAGTTCTCAGCACTTTTTTTTTTTTGTCCATGCCAAACCACTCTTGTCCAAAAGACCCATTGTTAATTTTTCTTAATAAAAAGGGACTTCATCTTAATTACAAGGTTGTATTTAAGATGGCAGGTTTTTCAATGGAGGGGAGATTTTGCAGATCAGTGTTCTATCAGCTCCTGCAGATATACTTGTCCCTGTCTCACTTGTCGTTTACCCTTTAAGAAATGTACAGTATATTGAAATTGCAGCTTCCAAGGACTGCTGTTAAGCTAATTATGAAAACCGCATAATACTAGAGTGTTGCCCCTCTGTGTGTCTTTCATTTGAATTGCAAAGTTGGTAATTTCTTGAATACCTTTGTGTGGCCTGGACCGCCAGTGTCTTTGTGAGGAAGATTAGGTGAGCAGTAAGCATGATTTTCCATCATTTTGGAGATGAAACAAGGTGAACAGCAACTATATGACTTGTCCAAGGACAATGATGACAAAAACTGCTGCAGTGTTCAGAATCTCAAATTTATAATTCTTTAAACCAGTGTTCACAGTGTCTGCTTGGCAAGCTTTTCCATTTCTTCTCCGCCAGAGGGGAGAGCAAACAATTGACCTTATTTTTTCCAAAAGCAAAGATCTATTTGCTAAATATGCTATCTAAAATTCATGCAGTTTTTTCATTTGATGATATGGACAACACTTGCAAAATTTTACACAGCAGCATATGAGTGCCTATAGACTGAGCCCTTGCTAAGCCTGGGGTTAATTTAATTTTTACATTTGGGACAAACTGACATATGCGCCCTTCAGAGGATGCTCTAAGGTTGCAATGCCAGTTAGGTAATATTTCTGCAAAAATGATTGCAGTGGACTGAATGTGACCCCCAAATTCATACGTTGAAATCCTAACCTCAATGTGATGGTATTTGGAAGTGGGGCCTTTGAGTGGTGATTAGCTCATGAGCAAGGCTCCCCAGCCTCTGGGATCTAATGCCTGATGATCTGAGGTGGAACTGATGTAATAATAATAGAGGTAAAGTGCAAAATAAATACAATGTGCTTGAATCATCTCGAAACCATCCTGCCACCCCAGTCCGTGGGAAAATTGTCATCCACGAAAATCGTCCCTGGTGCAAAAAGGTTGGGGATCACTGGTGAGGAGGACTGAGTCCTCACAAATGGAAACAGGCCCTGAGAGGTCCCTTGTCCCTGTCCATTCTGCCTCATGAGGACATAGCAAGAGGACAGTTACAAAGGAACCAGGAAGTAGGTCCTCATCAGAGTCAAATCTGCTGGCATCTTGTTCTTGGGCTTCCAGCCTCCAGAACTAGAAGAAATAAATTTCTGTCACTTAGAAGCCACACAGTCTGTGGTATTTTGTTATAGCTGCCTTTATCCAATGGCATTATGCAACCTTAAAAATGAAAGAAATTCTGTCACATGTAACAACATGGATACCCCTCAAAGACTTTATGCTAAGCATAACAATCCAATCACAAGGGACAAATACTGTATAATTCCACTCATGAAGTATTTAAGAAGTCAAAATCATGGAATGAAAGTAGAGAGGTACTGAGGATAGAGTTTGTTTCGTAAGAAGATAAAGTTCTAGACAGCTTTTCTGCTTTTTTTCTGTGTCCGTTGTTACAACAATGAGAATATACTTTACACTGCTGAATTGTGTACTTAATAATGGTTACAATGGTAACCAGAAACCATGAGAGAGACTGAAAAAAATAAGAATATCAGAGGGTAATAAATGCTACAGAGGAAAATAATACAAGTAGGAAAAGCCAGGAAGCACCTGTTGGGAGGTGGAGAGAAGTCTGTGGTCCAGAGGATGGGGTGCTGAGGAAAAGACTTGCTAGATTCAAGGCATCAGGGAAGTCCTTGCTGACATTTGAGGACATGTCACCCATGTGGATAAATGAGGAAAGCGTGGTGCAAACAGAGGGACCTGCAAATGAAAGGCCCTGAGGTACATGATGTCTGATATGTTCTAGAAACATCAAGAAAGTCACTGTGGCTGGAACAAAACAAAGGCTAGGGTGAGGGGTCAGTCATGAGGCAGAAGAGGGCTGACGTGAGAGAAAGCCACAGATAATGTAAGACCTGGAAGCCATTTTGAGAAGTTGACTTTATCAGAGTGACACGGGAAACCATGAGTAAAGGCAGACACAGGCAGAACAGTCCAGAGCTATTAAAATAATCCAGGAGGGGAGATGGATTTAAGATGTATTTTGAAAGAAGGACCACAGAATCATCCTGACAGATTAAATATAAAGGGAAAGAGGGATGAAGGATGATGCCATGATCTACCCTCACATGGTTACTTCTATCTGGTCTCACGTGGCCTGTGCTCCACTCACTATCTTATTTTGGGGGTGATTTGCTCAGACCTGTCCTCAAAAATTTACTGCATCTCATCTTATTTATTACCCTGCTTGAAAAATGAAACCCCTTCAACATAAGTCATAACTACAACCCCAAGCCTTAGTCACAAGTATAATCCAAAAGCAACAGTGATAAAATCTAAGGAGTCATATCAGTCAGCTCACCAGATAAGTGTATTTGGGAGAGCTGCCACTGCTAGAAGGAGCAGTCCCAGACCCCTGGAAATGACTCATTCACATAAAACAGATGAAAGGAATTAGGAAGTTTATTCTGAGATCAAACCCCAAGATGTATACAGTAGAATTCAAAAATCTTGTCTTCTCCAATTTTTATATCATTTCTTCAGAAAGCATGTCATATTCCTGGGAGGAACTCCTCCTGGGAGGAGTTGCTCCAAAGCCATTTATTTGAAATGTCTAACTAGTAAATAATTCTCAGATGATGACTGTTCTGGCACATTTGAAGGACTTCCTGGGTCATTTAAAAGAATATGTCTTAGTCTGAGCAATTACTGGGTAAGTCAAAATAGACTAATTTCTATGACTAAAGTAGCTCCAAAATCTCAGTGGTGTAACACAAGGAGATGTATTTCTTACACGTACCCAGGATTCTGTGGTAGATGCTCCTGGTTATCTTGCTTTCCCAGGAGGATCCACTCCACATGGTGACTCAGAGAGTCAGACCCACATGGGCAGTGAGGGAATCACCTTCAGTATTCTTTTTTTGTTTTTCTTCCGCCATCTCACGGGCCTTCATTTCCAGACAAATGGACAGGGAAAGACAGAGTAGAAGATGACACAAGCATTTGATATCATGTGTCCAAGTGGCAACTTCCATGTACATTGCTGTAGCCAGAACTCAGCCACATGCTCTCAAGTTGTAGCAGGAAGGGTGTAACTGGAGCCTTCCTGTGTGCACAAAAAGCAGACAGAATGATGGATGGTGAACAAATAGTGTCGTCTCTGCAATAATTTCCTATTTGTATCTTTATTTTTTTCAATTTTTTAAAATAATATTTTTTAATTGAAGGATAATTGTTTTACAGAATTTTGTTATTTTCTGTCAAACACTTTTATTTAATTCTCACCTAACCCCAAAGCACATGACTTAGCAATTCTGGCCTTATTTTTAAGGATCATGAAGACAAGCAGCTCAACATAAAATCTCTAACTTTCTGTTTTTGGAATTTGACAGGAAACCAGAAAGACATGTATACATGTATCACGTATTTGATCCCTTCAAATCAATATTCTGTTTTTTTCAAATCCACTTACGTTGAAATGTGTCACAAATAAACCAAAAATCATAGAGAATGATGTAATGTCTGCTGTGTGTCCTAAGATGATTGGGCTTTTAACATTTTGATGATGTGATGACTATGGAACAATGTCTCTATGGTCTTAGTTGGCATTTCTCTGATAACTAGTGAAGTGGAGCATCTTTTCATGTTTATGTGCTATTTGGGTTCCTTGTGACCTGCCAGTTCACTATTCTTTCTCCATAATTTGTATTGTATATGGCGGTGGTGATTTCATCCCTAAGTTGTGCTTGACTCTTGAAATCCCATCTATCCATGGGATTCTCCAGGTAAGAATACTGGAGTGGGTTGCCATTTCCTTCTCCAGGGGATCTTCCCAACTCAGGAACAAACTCACATCTCCTGCATTCCAGACAGATTCTTTACACTGAGCCACAAGGGAAACCCTGTATTGTATATATATATATTTTTCATATTGATATGATATGAATTGATTGATTCATATCAATATGATATGATTGACATGATAGTCATAGTGAAGTGATACTAAATGCTACATAAGAGCAGATGGTAATACACTACTGCTGCAGTCTGACCCTTCTTTTATTACCCGTAGCTATTCCATTTGGCCCCAAACTAACATACCCCACTCAGCACAAAATAAAATCCTTCATGCCACCAGTACCACCCTTCTGAAAGACAGCCTGGGACCTACAACTGTGCATTCCTCCTGAAGAGTTGCAATAGTAGAGTCCCAGGAAGAATTCTTGTTTTTTTTTTTTTCCAGGAAGAATTCTGATCAATATCATGAATATCATTTTCTCAATTTCATTGTATTTCTGAGGAGATTCTATTGCATCAGTGGTACTTTAGTGTCCATTATAAGCAGGCATCTAGTCAGAACCTCAATCCCAATTTGAATTAAATAGTCAAAATTTGTATGAGGGAGCACAAAAAATGTGCAAGAAACAAGAAAATGAGTGAACAAAGAAAGGATGCCATCAGCTGCAATTTTCTGGTGATCTTGCTGAGCTTCGTGGAAAGTTTGTTGCATGTGAGGATCTACTGTTTGCAAAAGTGTCAGCAAAACCTAAATGGAAATATCTCCTTGCTCCAAATGTGCTTAAAGCAAATATGCATAAGTACCTATATTTCATTATAAGCAAACATGCGTCAGGAACTTATATTTTACTAACACCATTGGAAGCTGTAATAACCTAGATTTCTGCATCTGAAAATGCAAAACAGGTAGGAGGCACAGAATGCTTGATAAAGGAGTTGCCTTGTCAGAGGCTCCATTTATTCTCTTTTCTTATGCACAGACACCCATTTTATATTTGCTTTTCAGCATGAGCAGATAATATTGTAACATATTTGCCTCCCGGCAAATAACTTGTTTAATGAGACCAACATCTACTGGCAGATCACTGAAGGTCACACCAGCTTAACTATATTGCAAGACTCCTGTTTTTAAAAAGACAAGCTTCACTCTCAATAGAAAAATATTTAAACAGATGCATAGCAGGGTCAGAAGAAAATACCTTTTTCCTACGGGTACTGCTCTGACTTAGTTACCTAAAAACTAAAACACACCCTGTTTTTCTAAGTCCATCTGCCTTTGATGGTGTCTTTGGGAAGAAGGGGGGAACCCTTACTGGTCATTACTATGCAGCAGTGTTTCTTGATAAGGGTAGGAGTTGAGGAAGCTGTCTCTCTTGGAGGAGTTTCAAGTCCAAAAAGCTCTACCAAGGTGGAAGGAAGGAAAGTTTTCCTTGACCCTCCTTAGGGCCTCTGGCTGCATCTGAAAATTAAAAGGACAAAAACAGATTAACAGGAGAAAAATATATGCATTTATTTATTATAAGTTTTATGTGATTTGGGAGCCTTCGTGAGGAAATGAAGACTCAAAGAAATCGTTCGACATGAGTATTTGATGCTAGCTTTGATGAAGGGTGAATAGTCATGGAGGAGTATGATAGGTTAAGGATTATGAGTAAGTATAGCAAACTGGGAACACTTAAAAGTCCTTGCCATTCAGATTGTTCTTGGCATCCTTTGTATTCAAAGGTAAAGATGCTCCTTTCCTCCAGATATAGGAGGACACCTCTCACATGAGGGATTTATGATCTGTTTTAGGAAAGAGGGTGGGGACAAAATTAGAGTGATCCTGCTTCTGCTGTTTTCTCCAACTCCCTGAGCTTAAAATATTTAATATGTCAAGTTATCGTATTTTGGAGTAGCCTGTCTTGAATCCCACCAGAGGGAACCCTGCAATGTAAACCCTGACATGGGCAAGACACCAAGGCGCTGATCTTCCTCTAATCTCCTGCAGATCTTCTTAAGATTGAGTTTCCTTTTACAAAGTACCACATCCTCAGCATCCTCGTTCTGCTGAGAGAAGACTGCCTCAGCGCCCTGAGGGGGAGCCCTGGAAACCCCGGCCTGGAGCTGCAGTCATGGCCGCGTCAGGGCTCATGTTGACTCTCATGGTGATGTAATTGGCCCCTCCCTCTCCATGACACCATTCAGCGCTAGACCAACTCCAGATTTACAACAGCAGTCAAGAAGAAAATGAAATTTCATTGGGAGGAAAGGAATATGGAGTCAAGTGTGGTTTCATATCACTTCTTTTTTAGAGTCTTACATTTTCTCACTTTTATCTCAGATGGGTATACACTTTGCTTCTTTAGTTTTCTTGGGTGATCATAAGAAAGTACTTCAAACTGGGTGGCTTAAACAGAAGAAATTTATTTTCTCATAGTCCAGAAGTCTGGAAGTCCAAGGTCAATGTGTTGACTAGGTTGGCTTCTTCTGAGGTCTCTCTGAACTTGGCTTGTCGTTGGCCATCTTCTGTCTGTATCTTCACATGATCGTCCCTCTATGTGTGTCTGTGTTCATGTCCCCTCTTCTTAGAAGGACACCAGTTATATTGGAGTAGGGCCTAATTGAATGGCTTCATTTTATCTTAATTACCTCTTTAAAAGCCCTGTCTCCGGATACATTTCTGATACCAGATACAAATCCAGATACCATTCTGAGGTCCTGGCCCTTCAACATGAATTTATGAGGACTAGTTTCAGCCCATAACAATTTTCAACACATGATTTCTAAAATATTTTCTTACATTTTAAAGGAATGAGTTTAGAAGTCCTCTTTGTTATTATACTCTCCCTCTTCTATTTGCTTTCCTCTTCAAAAATTTTTTTCTCATTCCATCAACTAAAGTTGTACTGATAATATCACACCAGGAGATCATAATACCACCATTGCATCATGCTAAGGGATTTCCCAGGTGGCTCAGTGCTAAAGAATCGGATTGCCAATGCAGGAGATGCAAGAGACATAAGTTCGATCCCTGAGTTGGAAAGATACCCTGGAGGAGGAAATGGTAACCCACTCCAGTATACTTGCCTGGAAAATTCCATGAACAGAAGAGCCTGGCAGGCTATAGTCCTTGAGGTCGCAAACAGTTGGACATGACTGAGCATAGTACAGCATAGCACATCATTCTAAGAGGAAACTATATACACCTCCTTATGTTTCTAACTGAAATAAATCCTGTTTAAATGATGACTGTGAGTCTTTTAGCACCAACTTTATTAAATGCATATCCATCAATCACAATACCATAAAAGGTCTGTTCTTTGGCATGACGACACTGGCTTATCAGTTTTCAGTAAACTAACTGAAGTTGACACTTCCAGATTATTTTTTTATTTTGTTTTTCTCCCAGAGTTTATGAGTAAATAAAAGGACAGCTATTAATCAAAAATCCAGAAACATATCCATGTGTCTGGAAATTTTCAATTTTTTGAGAAGTTGAGCTCTAAGTATTCCTTAACTTAATCTGCTTCTTCACCCTCTCATTCCTTCCTCCCCCAAGGGAAAGTAAACAACAGTCATCTGGCCATTTCCTGTAACTGAATTCAATGGCCTGAATGTTTATGTTCCCCCAGATTTGCATGTTGAAATGTGAACCCCCAAAGTGATTGTATTAAAAGGTGAAGCTTTTGGAGAAGATTAGGAGATGGGAATTAGTGTCCTTATAAAAGAGGTCCCATAGATCCCCCCAGCCTCTTGTACCATGGGACACCACAAGGGACAGATGGCCACCTGTGAGTCAGGAGGAGGGCTCTCACCAGAAGCAAAACCTGGCCATGTAGACACCCTCATCTTGAACTTCCAACCTCCAGGACTGTGATAAATAAATTTCTGTTGTTTATAGGCCACTCAGGCTGTGGTGTTTTGCCATGACAGCCTGAATGTATTAAAATATTGAATAATCTGACAGCTGTAATTAGCAACTAGTCTAACTAACTCAGATTACTAAACTAGGCTTAGAATTGGAATGGACCATCAGAAAAATGGAAAAATGTGAAAAGCTCTTAAAGAGATGGGAATACCAGACCATCTTACCCGTCTCCTGAGAAACCTGTATGCAGGTCAAGAAGCAACAGTTAGAACCCTGTACAGAACAACTGATTGGTTCAAGATTGAGAAAGGAGTATGACAGGGCTGTCTGTTGTCACCCTGTTTGTTTAATCTATAGGCTGAGCAAATCATGAGAAATGCCGGGCTGGATGAGTTACAAGCTGGAATCAAGTTAGGTATGAGAAAGATCAGCAACCTGAGATATGCAGATAATACTACTCTAATGGCAGAAAGTGAAGAGGAACTACAGAGCCTCTTGATGAGGGTGAAGGAGGAGTGTATGAGAGCCAGCTTAAAACTAAATATTAAAAAAAAACTAGAACCATGGCATCCAGACCCATTACTTCATGGCAAATAGAAGGGGGATATGTGGAAGTAGTGACAGATTTCCTCTTCTTGGGCTCTAAAAATCACTGTGGTCAGTTTCTGCAGCCATGAAATCAAAAGATAAAGGCTATGACAAACCTAGACAGTACACTGAAAAGCAGAGACATCACTCTGCTCACAAAGGTCTGTACAGTCAAGGGTGTAGTCTTCCCAGTGGTCACATACGGTTGTGAGAGCTAGACCATAAGGAAGACGGAGCATCAAAGAATTGATGCCTTCGAACTCTGGTGAAGATTCCTGAAAGTCCCCTGGACAGCAAGATCAAACCAGTCAATTTTAAGGGAAATCAACCCTGAATACTCATTGGAAGGACAGATGCTGAAGCTGAAGCTCCAGTATTTTGGTCATTTGATGCAAACAGGAGAAGGCAATGGCAACCCACTCCAGTACTCTCGCCTGGAAAATCCCAGGGACGGAGAAGCCTGGCGGGCTGCCGTCTATGGGGTCGCACAGAGTCAGACACGACTGACGTGACTTAGCAGCAGCAGCAGCAGCAGCAGCTGACTCACTGGGAAAGTCCCTGATGCTGGGAAAGATTGAGGGCAGAAGAAGAGAGCATCAGAGGATGAGATGACTGGATGGCATCACCAAAGCAAGGGGCATGAACTTGGGCAAACTCCAGGAAATGGTGAGGGACAGGGTGACCTGCCATATTGCGGTCCATGGGGTCACAAAGAGTCAGACATGACTGGATGACTGAACAACAACAACAACAAAATCAGAAAAATACAACAACAGGAAGTGGCTTGGAAAGTGCTGGCTAGCTTAGCCTTTGTTATGCGAAGGTAACAGACCACTTACCTGATAGAATGACCAATTTCAACATAAGGCAACAATTAAGAGGGTTAGAAGATGTCCATGAAATTTTTATGTCTCCAAGCCAATACTATACTTTGTTTCCATTTTCTTTGTGAAACATTATTCTTTTTGGATTAAAGCAGTTTTCACTGTGCTTGTTCTGTAAATTAAAGATTTAGTAAACTCAACTATTTAAAATTTCTGGGTGTTTGGTTTGAAAGGCTCATCCAAGTGCTTACCTCAGGAAATTGGCCCCCAAATAGTTACATTCATAACTAGTCAGTACACAGAAAATGTGTGTAGCTCAAATTTTGTAAAGCAGATTTCCTTTTTCACTTATAACTTTAAAATTCCTTTCTTTCCTTTTACTTCTAATTGATCAAAAATTGACTCAAAATATACAGTCAGTCATTTAAATCACTTTACCTAAAGCCATTTGGTTAAGAGGTTTATGATTTGTTACATGTTAAAATGGCCTACAGGAAATTTCTTACTTTAAAATAAAATTCTTAAGTCGCATGGTATATTAAAATAACAATATATGATATCAATGTTGGGTTCATTCTAGTAAAGTGGTGATAATTCAAGACTATAAAATATGTTAATATTACTTACTAAAGCTTTCAAAATACATGAGGATTCAACAGATGAACAACTGTGGTAAAAACCTGAAAAGTGACTTTTAACCACCGCCTCCAGCCTGCTAGAGTCTCTAGGATGGGAGTGGGGTTGGAAGGGAATGTGATATTGTTTGAAAAAATATATATGCAGTCTACTGTTTTCATAATTTAAAAAAAAAAACACCAGTGATAAAGGAAGGGAGGAAGGAAAAAAAGAAAGGAAGGAAATTACAAAAGCAAATAATAAGTATTTCTATAACCTAAAGAGTAGTTAAAAAGTGTCAAAAGACTGATAGATATTGACTTAAAAAATTGTTGAATAACAAAAAAACATTTTTAACCTTCAAAATAAATAAACAATGTAAAAGATAAAGAAAAAAACTAAAGGAAGTGTTTGAAACAAGTATATATCAAAGGTTTAACATTCTAAGAACTTTACATAATTTCTGAGAATATAACAATGGACAAAGGACACCAATAAGAAGCTTAGAAAAGTGGAACACAAGTAACAGTCAAAGAAATGCATAACACAGTGGTTGAATACACAGCTCTGGAGACAGAACTTTGCCTCCACTAAACCAGATAACTTTTAGCAAGTTACTTACTGTGAGGCTGCGCCATGACAGGCAGCCTAGATTAGGAGTAGGCCTGGTTTTCCAGGGTAACATGATTATCAGGCCACCTGGAGCCAGCCAATCAACATGCATCTAGCAAGAAAAGGGGAACCTATCAGGGGAAAGCTGAAAAGCCCGTGAACGCCCAAGTTTGAAAAAAAAAGCCCGCGAAGGTTTGGGCCAATAACATTACTTCACAAACATGTAACCAATCCGCTTAAGCCAGCTACCAACTGCTTATGCACACCCTATAAATTTGGGTAACAGCCTGGGCTCAGGGCTCTCTGACCCCGTACCACTGCATTGGACACGCGGCAGGAGCCCTGACTCGAGTCAGCAATAAACTTCCCTTTTTTTGCAAGTTGCATTGTCTTGGAAGCCTTCTCTCTTCCCGCTCAGGGATTCGGACATCGGGCATAGCACTTACCTTTCTGTGCATCTATTTTCCTACCTGTTTGTTCAGGTCAGATTTTTTCATGCTGGGTTTTTTAAGTCAAGGAGCAGTTCTATGGAAGAAAAAAGAGATTTTACTTTAACATGAAGCTTTTTCAGTGTTCATTTCAAAACAGTTGCTAATTTTGAAACATTTGGCCAAGTGACATTTCTTGTTATACTTTAATCAGGTCCAATAAAGAGATTAAAAGGTATTCAAAAAGAGTAACTTGAGCAGTAATGGGGATAGAGATCTTAAAATTTTTCTTTTTGAGAATTTGGATGTTTGAACTATTAGTGATTCTATGTTAGCAGGGATTTCTCTTCTGTGATTCTCTGTTTCTTAAATCCCTGGGTGAGGGTGATAGAGGAGTGCTAACAGTACAATTCTCAGGAACTGTCAGAAGCGAGGTGATGAAATTCCAGTTGAGCTATTTCAAATCCTGA